>NW_026857188.1:0-15988 GCF_026571515.1 Ruditapes philippinarum
TCATTATCATATGTCTATTTAAGCAATTATATACACATAAGTAACCATAGTTTATTTTTGCATTAATGATGTTAATATTTAACAGAGTATCAGGCATTTCATAAATTGGTAAAATGAATTGTTGAAAAAGAATACGTTCAAGAAACAGTGCTTAATAATTACAATATTTGGTTTGATAAGTTATGTACACATGAATATGGATGTCCTTTTTTTTTTGATGTCCTTTCTTGGTAAGAAGTAAAATAATTACAAGTATTTGTCTTGGTAAGTTATATTCACGTGAATATGGATGTCATTTTTTGGTAAGAAGTAAAGTAATTCTTGTGGATTTATGTAAAATTGTCTTATTTGTTTCCTGGACTACAGTATAAATTTTATTGATTCAGTTTCCATCTTCTTTGAAGCGTTGAATTAAAAATTTGTGTCTAAAATTTGATAATTTTTTTCAAGAATGTTTTTTTACGGGACTCCACTGAGGTTTTTTGATATGACAGGACTGGAAATAATTTTTCAAAGTTAATGTCCCATTTGATCCATGTCTAGACAAATCACTTTTATAAATTTCAGATATTTCATTCACTCTGTTTCTCCAGAATAATCATTTTTATGCTAAATATGACACAAAACTGAAAAGCTAGCAATGCTTTTCACTCAAATCGAGCAAAGAAATGTACAAAACTATGATTTTCTATTTATTTCTGTTTATAACTCTTAATTATCTTTTTGCATATCTTTCTGTTTTAAATTCCCCAGCTGACCTATGTTAAAGATATTCAAAATTTTATGTTTTTAGGCTTTTGGACCTCAGTGGAGTTCCTTTAAGTATGGCCTTTCTATTGTAGTCTCCGTTGCTTCATTAGCATTGTAATATTTTTATTGTTTCAACATGAGTTTGTCTATGTCCGTCCAGATTCAGTGTGTTCAATTAATATTTTATTTGTCCAGTCAAATTTTTTTGGGAAAAAAAATGTTGTTCCTTTTTTTGGATTGTTGTTGAAATTTGTTCCTAGGGTTCTCTTTTATCTTAATTTCTTAATCTATATTTCTCTATATGTTATCAGTGTAAGAGGTTAAAACTTGATAGGGCAGTTGTATACATAATACAAAGATATAAAACATGGACTGGAGTGGGGGGTGAAAGGAGGGTGATTGGGGAATTACATCACTAATGTCAAGAACTATGATATATATATTTATACCTCCAAAGATTGGAAGACGTGGAATTAAATAAATCACTGAAAACAAAGCACCTTAAACAATATTGCATCTTGTTACAGAATGTTTGTAGTATACAGTTATTGTAAACAATTAAAAAAAATAAATCATTTTTTTATTTATCCGTTTTGGCAAGAAGAAAAAGCAGTATAATAATTATACTAGTAAAAAAACCAGAACCTCCATGAAAGGAGATATTTCTTTTGTGAGGGAGCTATTCAGGTAGTTTACTGAATGTCGGTGGTTCTACCCAGGTGCCTCTGAACCTGAGGTTTTCGTCCACCACTAATACCACTAAAGGGATAAAAAACTATATGTCCTTAATAATACTTATGTTAGTGTGATTTTTAACCCAACAAAAATTGTTTACTATTCTGCTTTTGAAACTTTTTTTTTACAATTTTGTATGTTATTGTATAAAGTTATATATATTACAATAAAAAAATAAACATTTTACCTACATTACCAGCACCATTTTTATTAAGTCAGACATCAGAAACAGAACTATTTTTGGCCTTATCTTCATATTATACAAAAACAATGGTAAAAAGAACTTACTGTTTACAGGACTTTTCTCTAAAGATTGTTGAAGATTCCCTTTCGGAGTCTCTTTTGCTGGTGTTTTATCAACTACAATCCACTCCTGAACAACCTCCTGCTTTAATTGCTCTACACTTTGCTTTGTACCTTTAGGCACACCTACTGGGCCTCCACTAGCTCCTCCCACTGCACCAGTGGCCACGCCCTGTGCATCTGCTGCATTTATATTCTCTAAACCTGCTGCTGCTATATCAATCTGAGATTTATTCATTTTTTCAAACCTTTCTCGTGCAGCTTTCTTTTCCAGGTAAACCTGCAATGTTAATGTAAAACAAATCATCTTATTTTGTAATAAAAGAATAATTGATGGCACTTCTAGATTTAAAATGAAAAAAAAAGTGCCCACAAGGTAAACATTAGAATAATTATTAATCCAAGTATTGATGCTCATGTACTTGTTTGGGTTCTGCACCTAATATTTTAGTCATACATGAGCGGGCTGTTACAGGAAAATTTTATGTCTTAATTCTGAACCAGTTCTAACTGGTTCTGTATCAGCTACAACACTATTTCACCGACATCAATCTCCCTATGACCAGCAGTATAGAGCAAATGGAAGGTAACATACATAGTCCACAACAATAACAGGTTCAAACAAAACAAAGACTGATACTTGAATAAAAGTCACAAAGTTACAAAGGTCTGACAAATTATAATGATGACTCCTCAAAAAGGAATAAATAAAAAATGTCAATTACCTGATCTTGTTCTTCTTCTATCATTTTCCCAACATTTGAGGCTGCAGTGGCTACACTGTCTCCTGTAGCATCAGATACAGACTGGTTCACCTTTCCTGGTCTTCCACTCATTGTCTGGTACCCTGCACCTTTGTTCTGGTCTTCTATAAGCTGGTTCCCTGCATTTTCCTCAACAGACTGGTTTGCAATGTTTTGACTTATGGCCGGGTTTTCTGGTTCAAACTGCATGTGCTCATTCTGACTAATGAATTTATACTTTGTTTGTGTCTCTCCACAAACCCCACATATTTGTGTTCCAGGTTCCATGAAAACAGTGCAAAATTCACAAGTTTCTGTCACATTACCTCCCCCTTCATTATCTGCAGGCATATTTGGATCAATTCTTTTTGGATTATCCGAAGTTTTAAAGCATATTATACAGGCTTTAGTATCATAATTGTTCAAAAAGGTGCAATGCTCACATTGCCACATTGGAAGATCTGCGGTAGACTGACTTTTCTTCACCTGAACTTGGTTTCCAGCTAAAGGAAGTTGAAGATTTGGTTCTGAACCGCCTTTCTTAAAACCAATTAAATTTTCATTAGGAAAATCTTGGTTGGTTCCTTGTTGATTAGATAAATTTGGTGGGATAAAGATATTAGGATCAACTTCTGCATGGTTAGGTATTTTCTTGCCGAGACCAGATTCAACAGCATGAGGATTTGCATCGAAGACAAGCATTTTTTTAATGTCTTCAGATAAATCATCTCCAAGACTATTAATACGTAGCGGAGGACAATTCTCGTAGTTTGGTTCTCCAGAAGACTGCGTATTTTTCTGTAGCTGATGCGGACGATAGGTTGTAGTCACGGGACCAGCTGGTACCAAGCCTGATGAATTGACTGGTCTAGAGGAAGTGGTTACAGGAACCATCGGCTCCAAGGCAACAGGAGCTATGTATGCTTCAGAATTCAAAGGTGGATTATCATAGCTTCCAGTTTTGATCTGATTAAATCTTTGTTTAAGTAATTGAACTTCATTGCCTTTCATTTCCATTTCTTCCTGTTCTTTTTCCTTAAGAAGAAGCTCTAACTCTACTTGATACTTCTGAAGCTCATTAACCTCTTGAAGATGCTTTCTTTTCTTTCGGTTTAAGCGTTTATACTCTTCATCTTGGAAAAAGTTCGGATTTTGAAGAATAATTTCATTGATCTTCTCTTCCCACTCCTTCAGGTCATCTCTCAAGGTCATTAGATTTATCTCAAGTTTTGCATGCTGTTTTTCAAGGTCACCAATGGCTTTTATCTTAGGCAGTAACCGTGACCCTGAATTTGTTGAACTCACACTACTCATGCTAATATTCGAGGTGTCTGATGACTCTGACACCTTCGGTGAAGATATCGAATGTCGTACATTTTGGACTAAAACTGGAGCAGCAGACATTGTATTTGTACTAGATGACCTAGGTAAAGTTGCTGACCTAATATTATCTGCTCTTGGCACACTAGCAACTGCTGATGCAACTGGAGTCAGATATCCCTGCATAGACATCTGTGGTTGTTGTTGCTGCATAAATACATTTGGCAGGTAGCCAAGAGGATATTGCGCCACTTGACCTTGAACCAAATGTGGTGACATGGCATAAGGATGTTGTCCCTGTTGATAAACTCCACTAGAAACCGGATAGTGGATGCTTCCTGGCATGTGTCCCATGATGGTTGGTTGTCCATAAATATAACTGCCTTGTGTGTGGGAATTAGGATGTTCTGAATTTGGCGGGCTTGATACATTAATATTTGAACTTTGACCCATCGTCATGTATGGGCTGGATTTTGCATCATATTGAGCTTGGAAATTGTTGATATTTTGTGAACGTTGATCGTTGGGAGACTGCAGACTTAAAGACCTGAATGAGTACAGTTACAATAATTGTTAATACAGTTCCTTGATCATATCAAATTATTCAAATTTAACTGTATGATTCAAACATGATTATTTTGCAGTTCTTAAAATTATAGATAAGTAGTTGCAACCAAACACACAATAGGTAATGAGGAAAAACTGCATACTAATTGCAAGTCTGGAATATAAGCACCTGTTAACAACTTCTCATTTTAGTAATGTGAAGAAATTTAAGTGGATGTCTTGAGAAAAAAAGATAGCAGTGTCCTTGATAGGCTTCAAACCGAGGACCTGTAATTCATGAAGCTTGTGTCCTACAATTGGACTATTGCTCCCTACGAGGATATATGCTCAAAACACAAGCCAGGATCAATCCCACAATCTCTATGTTTAGAATCAACCATTACTAGACCAGGGCTACCTATAATACTTACATCTGCTGTGTCTGTGTATGACCTGGTAAATGGTACCCTTGTGTCTGCCTAGATGGTTGCTGGCCCTGTATATTATATCCTATCTGATCTGATCTTGATTGTTCCTGGCCCTGCATATTGTATTGAGGTGACTTTGATGGTTCCTGGCCCTGCATATTGTACTGGGGTGACTTGGTTGGTTCCTGGCCCTGCAAATTGTACCCTACTTGAGCTGTTCTAGAAGGTTCCTGGCTCTGTAAACTGTAACCTTGTTGAACCTGATGTGCTGGTTCCCGCTGCATTGTGTAAACTGACATTGGAGACCCTCCTGAAAAATATGTTCATTATTGTTTCAAACAATTTAAATCATTGACTGCATTATGAGTCACATTTCTTTGAGTTTTTTCTTTAACACATTTGGGCCATGTTAAGTGACAAAACGTATATTAAGATTAAAATCTTAAATATCATAAAAATGTTAATAAAACAAAAGCACCACAGTCCTAACACAAGTCTGTTAAAAGAAAAACACTTTTGACAAAAATTCTAAGTTACAAAGGGTCTTAACTCTAAAATATTATAGCTTTTAGAATTATACCCCTTGTCTTAACTCTTGTAATGGCAAGCAATTATTACAAGTTTAACAATATTTATATTGATACCTTTACAATTGTTTAAGTAAGCCTACATTAAAGTATTTGCACGACGACAACACTGCTGCGATTATTATAGCTTGACTTCTTCATCGAAACAGACAAGCTTAAAAGTAACAAATAGAATAAAAATGTATATACCTTGCATTCTAGGGTCTGACATTTTGCTTTGTTCAGATGAACAAGATGGTTGTCTTCCATCATCAAGTGTTGGGTGTATATATTCTAATTTATGATTCTGACGTTTTGGATGGTTATGCCATTTTACATCACAATCTTTACACAGCTGTTTGTTATCACATACTTTACATATAACCACCGCATGGTTGTCACCACATATATCACAGGCTGAAATATAGATATAATTATATACTTATTTTTTAAGAGTCCAAAAAGTTCATATCAAATCCATATTGTACCCCATATTGCCTCGTTTTCAGTTCAAAATATTTTCATCAAATGCATATTGTACTCCATCTAGCCTATTTTTTATATTTTTGAGAGTCCAACAATCCAAATCAAATCCTTATTGAATTTGAAGTAACAAAGTTCTATTGAAATGTCAAAATTTGATGGTGTGAACAAAGAGGTCATTAAACATGGTTAAGAACAATACTGATTCTATTGGTCTCGTACACAACTGCAAAACCTATATTAGACTTGGCTTGCTCCACGTCCAATATAGTTTTGACAGTTGTATATTTGTCCAATAGAATTCAGTATTGTACTCAACAATGTACAATTTAGCCAAAAGAAAAATATCAAACAAATTATGGTTAAATATGGGAATGCATTAACATTAAAACCATAGAAAGTGTAATTTATGTGACATACTTACCTATACTTGGAATCTTTGATTCAACCTCAATCTTTCCTTCTGATGGTCCCTCAGTATTCTGAAAAGTTGACATATATTTTTATATCTTACCATTTTAGGTAAAAGTACAGTACTGCATTTTTATTCTATACTTTTAGATGCAAAACTAAAATTCATCACATCCATGTACAAGTGATTTTTTAATCATTTGAAAGCAGTGAAATAGTAAATAAAGGTTTCTGTTCTGTAGAATTAGAAATGTAGCAAATTAAAATCAGAAAAAATGGAATTTATTTCATATGAGAAAGTGTTATTTGGCAATATTTTTTGCAATGTTTCAAAGCAAAGCATGACAAACAAGCAGAAGATCAGAAGGAAATTTGTAACTTTCAATCAATTATCTCATTTAACTCCATCCTGTGGTTAACCGTTACATATAAGAGTGCTATTTCCACTTGGGACTTCTTTATATTTTGGTTAGGTTTTATGTTGCAACAACAATGTACAGATCATATGCCTATTTTCAAATTGTACTGGTGGAGGAAGACCTTAGGTGCCATTCTGTGCATTATTTCAGGCACAGACAGGCACCCTAGTAGAACAACAGACATTTTGTAAGCTGGTTTGATAGCTTCCTTACATGAAATAATATGAAAGTTCCTGTAGGTATTCAAACCCACAACAGTAAGGGCCATGTGGTTTGAAGTAAACAACCTTAAACATTTTCTGGTGCTTACACTACATGAATTACAAAAACATTTGTTCATTGACACAAGCCAAATAAACTGTAATTTCTATTACAAACCTGCATCCCCCCTTGATCTGCCATCTGTCTTTGTTGCATCTGCTGGTACTGTTGGTTAGACTGCAAACTGTTGTTACCTTGAATGCTTCTACTTTCACTCTGACCTTGACCTTGGATATTAAATTCACCTTGACCTTGCTGGTAAGAATCAGCTAAATGTCTTTGATCAGGCACATTTCTACCTAAGATGTAACCTTGACCTGGAAAGTCTGTAGGACCAAGATGCTGATGACCTTGAATATTACTTTGAAGGTCAACTATCCCCATTTCACCTTGAACTCCTTGTTCATTTTGGTAAGTAACTTGGGGGTAGTTAGTGGCCCTTTGTGGTATTTGATTGGCATTTGGATATGGTTGTCTAACTTCTGGCCCTAATGGCAAATTAGGTTCGGCATACTGAGATGGTTGTGTAAAGTTTGAGCTGGTGGTTTTTGGTCTGGTTCCCATGTTGTCTTGGACAGAAGACTGTGAGAATGTTTGCTGCATTAGGCCTGAACCTGGTTGCACTAATGGTGCAGGAATACTTGGTTGGGACTGGCTCTGTACAAATTCTGAGCCAGGAATTACATTTTGCATTCCCTGCTGGGAACCAACTGTATTCTCTGCAGTTGTTATATCACTCTGTAAGGATGACCTGAGAAGAAGAAAAAACAACATTGTTTAAATCAATGCATAGTAACAAGGCCTGTAACAGTACTAAAGAAATATTGTTACAATGCCTGTAACAGAACTAAAGAAATCTATATCTGCAAGAAAGTAAAATATTATCAAAAGCATGGTTTGTATACCACATGAAATTAAGAAACAGATTGAACTATTTTCCTATATTAAACCCATAAGATACAGACTCGTATAACAGTCTTATCACTTCACTTCCTAGAACCAACAGTTATCAAGACTATTTAGATAAGTATGTATTTATAAGACATATAAAACATTAGACACAAAATTGTGAAAATAATCAAATCATAATCCAAATCTTACATAAGCTGTGGTGTAAGATATCGTTCAATAATTTCTGGTTTTGGATGATTCCCTTCTAAGAATGTCTCTAGTTCTTTACGTCCCTCAACCAGATCGACAAGCAAATGAAGGATACGATCAGGATTCGGCTCAGCACCATCCGGAAACGCTACACCGTCAGGCCGATTTTCAGTATATCCCATCAAGTGCATTATGTACTTTCCACCCTGAAATACAGAGACCGTGTAATGATCATTTAATCCAAGTCTATTATAAATTAGACCGTCACTCACTGATGCAGGGTCATATCACACAAGGGAAGCTATCCAGTGAGCAAAATGACCGTGTGTGGTTCTACTTGGCTGTGCTCTCGTGATTGAAATACAGGATTGAAGGGCACCTGTGGTCTGTCTTCAACAGGACTGATGAAATGTCATTGTATGGTGGTGTATCAAATTTTACAAGAAAAACAAATTTAAGTCCATTCTTAAATTATTTGATTCATTTGTTGCAAAATTTACAAATCAACACACATTTCATAAGCAACAAGTACTATGATAATTCTAATCAAGCAACATGTACTTGGATAACTTATTTAAGCAACATACCTTTATAGCATTAACCCTCTCACGGAAAATATTGTTACTGTATTTTATATGTCGCCACATGTTTGAGCGCTGTTCCGTCGGCTTCATTAAATGTCGAGCATACTTCTCCAATATACTCATAGCTTGCATCAATTTCTTCAGAGTTACTGCAGACTGTCAAAATTCAAAATGTTAAAATTAAAATGCAACAAATTATAATAATGAATAAAAATTAATATAAGTTTCTATTGGTCAATTCATATCGTGCTTGAAACATTAAATTGTTAATTGTTAAATAAACAGAGTAAATTAAAGGGTTGTTGAAAAGTTATATCTCAACTACTTTCAAGCACATTCATTCTATTTCTATTACAAACTTCACAAAATAACCTACTTAGACATAATAACTGACTATTTCTAAAGTATGATTTACCTCGGCATTGTTTGACAACAGTTCACAAAAATCTACAGCCTGGAACTTGGCATTCAGTGGTACATCAGCATACAACAAGTCTGTCAATGCTTGACTGGAGTCAGTACCATTCATGATAGCCACAGCTAAAGCTGTTCTGTATCTAGGTATATCTTGTTCCGACATCTTTGATAAATCTATCAATTGAAACATCTTTGATAAACAATATTAGAAATAAAACTTACAAGAATAAAGAATTTAAGAAACAAAATAAAACACTTGTTTTTGTACAAATAAGTTGACCTGCATGTTGTTGTTGTTTTTTATCTATTACCCAAACAGTGGTTTTTCTCACTTAATTGGGAGCCTTTTAATTTTGGGAAGAATTATCCCAAAAATTGCTTATTTTGGAAGTGAAAAAGCTGGTGTAAGCTCAGATTTTTGGGAAAGTGCATGATTTTAAAGAAAATTTCCATTGGGAAAGGGCCTTTTATAAACCTCTATTACACAAGGTGAAAAATCACTGCCAAACATTAAAATGTCACTCTTCATAAAAAAAAATTGAAATACCAGAGATTCAAACACTGTTTTTATGGGCATGTATGAAAAAAGTATTTTTAACATCACAGCTAAAACATCAGAGCATGATGTTAAAAAGTATCCTTTAAGCTGAAACCTTTATGGCTTGATGCCATTTAAATAAACTGTTAAATTTGTGACAGATGCTGTCAATAAAAGAGTGAGTTAACTTTCTCCACTAATATTTGAAAGGAGGAGTTTTGTTCAGTTCACCAGAGGTGAGTCTCTTTCCACTTCTTTAATCCATGTTGGTGTGATTACTAGCTTAGACACGGGTAAAAGCTGCAGCTGGAAATTTAGGGTGAAACATGTTCAATGCTAGCTGCACTGAACTGATCTGGGATAGGGAGTAGGGCAATTGCAGGGGGTAGGACTAAGGTGGTTCCAATGGTATACAGTCCTGGGAAAGAATGAGAATTTATAATAGTCTAAGATTGTTGTGGATACCCTATAACACACTGAGGGGATGGCCATGGAGGGATTTTCTGGGTGTCACATATTCTTTGATGGGGATAGCAACCAGACCATGTTGAATCTTGTAGAAAAGAAATAACCTAGAGTCTATACGACTGAGTTCCAGTTTTCAAAGCTTAAGGGAGTGAAGCATGTCTAGATCTGAGATGCTAGAGGTCTGACCATAATCAAGCTTGATCAATTGGGCTGCTTTTCTTTGAACATTTCAGTGTGATTTCTTAGTATTTTGGTGAGGGGAGACCATACTAATCAGAACCATTTTCAAGCTGGGTTCTGACTTACATCTGTTAAGCAACAGACTTACTGGCTTGCTTTCTTGACTGTCCTGTTTATATGGGCATCCTGATATATCCACGTCTGTGTATTTAGCCTAGGTAACCAATAAGTCAAACGTGGAATAGAAAATGGCAGGGTGACCTTTTATAAAACTTTTAATGAACAAGTTTCCTTTATGTCCAGACTAAAGAAGAAATAATGATTTTGTAGGAGCCAGAGGAAGTTGGTGATTTTGACAAAAGTGCACCAAATTAAACTACATATTGACACTCTTCAGATCATGAAGATAGCCTAAACATGTACATTGGTAGTAATAGTTTCCTGTCAGACACTTTAATTCTACAAGCAAAGTAAGTTAAAATACTGATATGATCTCAACGATTGCCAAAACCGAGGTCTTTTCCTCATATGACTCACACCTCAAAATTTGACCTCGGAACCACAAAATTTGTGATTATCTTTGAGTCGGTATCAAACTAATCAAGTCTTATAATTAAATTAAGAAGACCTTAACTTTTATTCACTGAGAAAAATCCTAATAAATTGTGGTCAATATCACTAAAAAACAAAATAACAAAGACCAACTTTCTTACCAAATTTTGGAGTAGTCACAGTTACTTTAGTGGTTCACCGCCAGAGGGAGCACCAAATAAAACTGCGCAGCCAATAGAAACATGCGTATACATGTCGGAAAAACCCATATTCTAAATTTAGATTGTCACTGAATTTAGTTTATTTATAGAACTATTTACCTGTCCGGTAGGTGTCACTCTGTGTATTTCCGGTTTACAGGTGTATAGTTGATTTTTATTGTCGAATTTTTAAACAAATCAAATATTTGAAATTACTTACGTTCTTAAAACACGAAAATGTGACAGAGATACACGATTCATCTTATATGATTGTGGTAAGTCGATTTTTCAAAAATTAAGTCATAATAAATGCGTTTATTTAGCAAACTCGAGTTCATTTTCTTCAAATGATCGGTAAGTAAAATTGTTATGTTCTTTTGTTTTATCGGTTTTGATTATGAATGTTTTAATGAAAACTTTTTTTACCAACGTTTATACAGTGATAATTTAATAAGAATAAATGGTGAATACATGTATAATTGTTTACATATACAGAATTTATTTTAGTAGGTATTATAATTATATGTAGGAATTATATGCCATGAATAAGCTTATACCAGAAGCAACTGTTTAAAGTTTTGAGCAAACAACGACTTGCTCCTGACAGGGTTTTAATTAATCACATTCTTTAACGTGATGCCCTATTTTGAAATAATCATATGTTTTTCATTTCAGTTGACAAGAAATTACAATTTGATAAATAATGTTAAAAGAAAGACATATATGTATATGGTCTTGTGTTATGTGATGTAAGAATATTACAGAGGTAATCTTAGGAAAATGGTTCAGACCTCAGATATTGAAGAGGTGAGTTCCTCGGCATCCACGCCTGCTTTATCAACTCCTAAACGTGATATAACAGATAAATCTCCCGCTGACAATGATTACACGAATTATCCCACAGAGTCAGTAGCCGCAGTAACTATAGCTGTATTAGCTGTGGTCATTGTCTTAACTATGGTGCTTGTGTTCCGTGCTTTAAGAAAAAGGCAGCGAGCTAGACAGGGGGAGCAATTTGGCGAGGGACACATTCCTACTATTACTACAGGAGTTATGGGAACTGGTAAGTTAAAGTTTACAGTTTTCATATACAATGATCTTAAGGTACAAGCCGATAAACTGCCTCTAAAAGTTTTGTTATACATGTACATAAACGATTTGGAAGTTTGCAGTTCCAGCAAGAAAATGTTTTTAAATTTAGTGTTTGCAAATATTTTCTAGCTCCAGATGTATTTATAAGCATAAAATGAAGCCAATCTCAGTGCATTAATTCTAGAATAAAATAGAGACTACGGTCTTTGAGCATTTTAATATAAGAAAATACTGTATTATTCATTTAAATACTAGCAATGGAAAGTTGAAAATTAAAAAATAACAAGTCAGTTGTACAATATGCATTGGTTATAATAAAGATCTGCAGGAATAAGCAGTGTGGTGCCACTATAACACAAATTAGATTTTTTAGACATATTTTTAAAGTTTTTCTATTTTTATGATTGTATTATATTTCTATATTTCAGGTGCTTCAGCTTATGCTAGCTCATTAGACTCAGTACCTGTCCGTGGACAGATTAGATGGGAATCTATAAATCCTTCATCAGGGGCAGATAACTCTTCTCAGCAGCAGCCACAAAGATGACAGCCTATCTGTATTGTGTTGACTGACATACCACACCAGTGTTTAGTTCATGCCATTCTGTTGCAGTCTTATTTATGTTCTCTGTAATAAGAGCTAAAAGGTTTCAGTTTTTACATCACTCAATTATTTGTTAGTACTGTAATGTCCAATTACTGACTGATACTCCTCTATCATATGATATTACCATGCTATTATCAAAGCTCTAGATGCGTTAAATACATGAGGTGATATGTATACATAATTTGATTGATATATTGATGAATTCTTGTTTGCACTTTATTAGGGCTTCAGAAATAATGGTCAGAATTAGAGGATATTGAGTCACATAGTTGTTTAGCTGCTCTCATTTCTATATTTGATATTTTGTTGTTAATTTACATTTAGCATAGAGAGATATATTGGAGCAGTAATCTTGCCTTTTTGTTGTGATGGTTTTAAATCTCATATTATGTCTGTGTCTCTTGGGCACCTGTCTGTGTCTAGTTATAAAACCCCAGCCAACATAAAAAAACAATCATACAGCCAGGGATCAGTTTTGAAATTATCGAATTTTTTTTTTGTTTTTTGTTTTGGACAAAATATTGAACCTGTACTGCCAATGACAAGACTGTTTTTTGTTTTTGATGCACCTGATCATTGCAATATGAGGCCACTTTTCAGGCCAAATATTTCGCCTTGAAATAATTTTTGAATGTGCATGCAACTGGTACATTTGTATAATTGCCTCATCATGAATACAGTATACACAGGCATGTTAAGTATGTTAAGAGATTATATTATTGTGTACATATAAAATGTGAATATTTCCTGACTCCTGTGATTTGTTAAGTGCTGATTGTTATCAATGACTTTATTGCCTGTAAACTCAAACTTAGATTACAATAGATTCATTCATATGTGTATAAATTATTTGTAATATGAAAAATGTGGGATTACTTTTGAAGGTTGGACAATGGTGAGAGATGATCAACTTGAAGGTCATTTTAAGTGTTTGTCAATGTGAAGGTCATCTTGAGGTCAGTAAATATGAAGGTCATCATGAAAGTTTGTCAATGTGAAGGTCATATTGAGGTTAAGTCAATGTGAAGGTCATATTGAGGTTAAGTCAATGTGAAGGTCATATTGAGGTTTAGTCAATGTGAAGGTCATATTAAGGTTTAGTCAATGTGAAGGTTATATTGAGGTTTAGCTAATGTGAAGGTCATATTGAGGTTTGTCAATGTGAAGGTCATATTGAGGTTTAGTTCAATGTGAAGGTCATATTGAGGTTTAGTTAATGTGAAGGTCATATTGAGGTTTAGTTAATGTGAAGGTCATATTGAGGTTTAGTTCAATGTGAAGGTCATATTGAGGTTTAGTCAATGTAAAGGTCATATTGAGATTTAGTCAATGTGAAGGTCATATTGAGGTTTGGTCAATGTGAAGGTCATATTAAGGTTTAGTAAATGTGACCTTCACACTGTACGTTAATGCCCCAGAGCTGGTTATGTACAGGACTTGAAGGAGGAGAAGAATTCAAGAAGGTCATATTGAGAGTCAGTCAATGCGAAGGCCATATTATGGATAATCAATGTGTATGCCATATTGAGGTTTGGTTAATGTGAAGGTCAGATTAAGGGTTGGTCAATTTGAAGGTCACATTGAGGTTTGGTCAATTTGGAGGTCATATGGAGGTCTAGTCAATCACAGTGAAGGTAACTTTGAGGGTTGGTCTAATGTGTTGATCAATTTGGAGGTTACACTGAGGTTATGGGAATGTTAAGGTCATTTTCAGGGTTAGTTGATATGAATGAAATTTTTAAGTTTTGTCAATGTAGAGGTCATCATAAGGGTTGGTTGAATATGAAGGACATTATGAATTTGATTAATTTGTTACTTCTAGGGTTGCTAATAAAGTCATAATGAGAAAACAATTTACAGATCATGAGGGTTTGTAAAGGTCAACATAAGGATTAGTCAGTGTGAAGGTCATCATGAGGGTTGCCTGTTGGTAAATGTAAAAGTCATTTGGAAACTTCATATCAACACTGTTATAGCTGACAATACATAATTATAAACATGTGTAGAGAATGGTTGGTAGAAGTTATACTTTATTATAATAATATGGCCATATGAATTTGATAATCATCCACAGCTTAAAAATATAATACGCATAATATCAGAAATCAATGGACCAGTGTAAGCTTAAGTTCTTACAGTGTAATGATGTACTACATGTATTTGTTTCATGTGTCAGATTCTTTAAATACTACAAAATCAGTCATTAATGACATACAAAATGTAAATTATTTCTTTTATTGTAAAATTTTTACTTTTCTTAAAACCTTAGTAATTATAATTATGATGTTTTAACAATCAAACATTGTTGTATCTTAGTCAAGGGACTTATAAACAAATTACATTTGACCTGAATTGCTTACACTTCTTCCAATCAATTTCTGTACTGTTCTTAATTGTTAATCTATGTGCTTGATTTTATCAATAATCATTGATTATTACATTATTTCTGAAAATTTCAAAGTCATTTCAAATGTTCAATAGAAGAGTGAATGATAACTTTTCAAACTTGAAGAACATGGTGTTCTTATTGTTGTTTAACCCAGTCACTGGCATTGTTAAGGTCATAAGAATGGCAATGACACTGACTTGACTTTAATCTCTATTTATTTACATAATTTTATCATTCATAATAATTATGTTATATAGATATAAGTATCTTAAAACTTCACATATCAGACTATAGTTCTTTGCTCATTCCACTTCTATATGTTAAAAAGTGTGATATACCATAACCAGAGCTAGCTAGGGACCAATACAAATTAATAAGTGGAATCTTAGCCCTTAAACCATATTAGAACCATAGACAGAGACCAATATGGGAACCCAGCTGAGAGACCAATATTGGAATCTGAGATTATCACCAATGTTGGAATTTGAGACAAACACCAATGTTGGAATCTTTTAAGCCAGAGACTTATATATTGGAATCTTTAAGCCAGAAACAAATATTGGAATCTTAGCCAGAGACCTATATTGAAATCTGACCCAGAGACCAATATTGGATCTTAGCCAGAGACCAATATTGGAAACAATACGGAAGTGTAAGTCAGAGACCAATATGAAACACAAATTTGATAGCAGGTATATCATAATTTATGATCTGATTTAGAAGTGGGATTATTTGTTTATATTTAAAATGAAAATCAGGGTATGGAACTATATTATGCAGGTATAAAAGTTGCCACGAACTCTGATCAAATAGTTGGAATATCAGAAACTAATTGATATTGGAATAGTAGAAACAATATTGTAATCTTACCAGAGACAATATGTATTACAATATT
>NW_026857189.1:0-31233 GCF_026571515.1 Ruditapes philippinarum
CTTTTTTACAAAAGGGTTTAAAGTAAAACACAGAAATGAGTATGTAGATACATTTTAAAAAGTAAAACCGAATAGCCTTTATGTCTTAAAAAGAGAGTAACCTACAACCCCCGGGGAAGCTAGTTTTGAAGACGAAAAATAAGACAATTCAGTTCCGGTGGTTATCCGGGGCCTTGGCCCGTACCTGTTTTTTGCTTGGGGTCCTCTTGGAAATACCACACACAAGTGTCTTTAAAAATCACTAATTGAATTTTAAAATTAAATAAAAATTACGTTTATAAAATTTTGTAAAATATTTTTGTTATTTATGATAGCGGTCCCCCTGTGTGGGGAAGTTTAACTTTCTAGAAAATATTCGACGCTTATAAAATGTTTTGTTTTGTTTTTACTTTTTCCAATGCGTTTTTGAGAATTTGTTTTGTACTTCAACGGCTATTTTGCATATTTATAAAGCAAACAGACAAGGCACTCAATCTGTCTTAAACTTTCAGGACCATATAAATTTAACTGGGAAAAATTTAAATAATATTAAATATATCATTTTGACAATCGATGATTTATACAAACATACAGAATATAAACACTACTCAAAAAATGTCTCAAAAAGTTCTTATTAAAGTATGATGCGTGCGTTGTCCAAGAAAGAAATAAGACCAGCAAGATAAATCTTTGCCTTGAAAATATTTGTAACATTTAAAACACAAAACGCACATTATAAAATCATTTTAATTTCGGGTTTTTTCCGAAGGAAATAACTGGTTATACATGTTTAGAATGAGGTGTGTCGGCAGGCGGCCGTAAAACAATTCCTTCCATAGGAAACTCCTACACTTTTGCATGGATTTAGTCCAAACCTTCACAGAAGCTGTGTTATAAATTCCCTGGTGCACATTGTCGGGAATTGTGATTTGATATTTTTTGGAATATGAAAATGAACATTTTTTTCTGTGAGCGACTTCTCCTACATTTCACAATCAGTCAATGGATTGTGTTCAAACTGTCACAGATATTTTGTCGGCGAATATATTTGGAGTCTTATGATAATGTTTTTATTTAATTATGACCCTTTTCCATATATGGAATATAAACTTGAACAGTTACTTCTGTGCGCAACATCTCCTACATTTCCCAAAGGAATTTCGAGGGAAAAATTCGAAGAATCTTTGTTTTTAATTGTCCTTGGCGCATTTTTTTCGCGCTTAAGTGATTTGATATAATTTGACCGAAATATGGCCCATTGTTGTTCTTTTCATATCTGAAAATATATATTGCAATATACATTTAATCACAACTACCACTTTAACCATACCTAATAAACATGTAGTTATGAAAACGGAAGCCATCTAGTTAAAATTCACACTTTACCAGCTAATTTACCTGCTTTGCGGTCTCATAAAGTCAAAGTAAAGGGTCAGTTTTTTTAAAAAGAAAATTTTGTTTCCACTTAAATAACTAGTAAAAGGAATGAGGTACTCAAATTAAAATTGATTTACAGCAAGTTTATTGGGACATTGCTTCAGATTGTTTTGGGCAACATGTGTAAAGTGCAAGGTCATGTACTAAAACAATTAATGATTTATGTATAAATTTTTATAGATGAAAATATTTTATAACACTTGATCAACTTCAAGTAAAATCAAGCTTGGGGTGAAGACTACATTTTGGTTTGATTTTGGTAAATTGAAAAAAAAATTTCGTTTTGATAGCTTAAAGTTCTTTGTTTGTAAAAATATATATCTATTGAATAAATTAACATTTCCGATTGTAGAATTATGAAAGATACAAATTAAAGTTTATTATACTGTTTATATAATGTAAAAAATCAAAGGCCATAATTTCCCCCAAAACCATTTTAATTGAAGAATGCTCATAATATGCACAATCGTACTCGATGACAAAACTTCTTTGAAAATTTAAGTTGAAAAGCTGATCTTCGTCGCATTTTGATGATTGTTGTTTTCCTTCCGATTAGTTTAATTGAAGATAAATGTAACAGTTGTGGAAATCGGTTAAACAGCAACTGCATGCCTTTTTTTGACGTTTTAAAAATGTGTCATTTTCTTATTCTAACATTAAGTTTAATCAAGTGCAAGAGAAAGCTTGGCAACTTTAATAGCGCATGCATCATAAAAAAAATATAAAATAAACATGAATAAAAAACATGAATCAGACACACCATATGTTTAAAAATTGGCCTTCATCAGGCGTTATCATGTGCATCTTTTAAAGATAAAGATACTCATATCGTTTTTATAATGACATGCACATATCAGAAACATCTCCTTTATTTATTTCTCTTTTTTCAGAGGAAGAGTGCAATGCATTTAAAGACAGTAATAATGTAGAGAAAATATTTATTTTATTTATATATACGTTTTTTTTTTCATTCTTGTTTTATCACAAAACCTGAAGAAAGTGGAAAAAGACAAACATATTTACTTTCTTTAAATAAGCACGTACGTAATTTCCGGACAATTAATGAGTCGTAACAGACAATTTCCGTAGAATTTTAAAAGCAATCAGTTTACATTTAATTTATTGTTAAAAGATGGGTTTGTAGACATGTTTAATGAGAATTTCATTTTTAACAGTTCTTCCTGTTTAAGGGAAGAGAAGGATTGAATTATTGGGACTGGTGTTCAATAAGTGTTGGGAAGGCGCGTAGGTTAATTAACTGTTATCTAATTTTTAGGTTAATTTCGTGCATAAAGAAATGAAAACAGTATTTTTATGCAAACCTTGCACTTGCTTTGCACTGATTTAAATGAACAAGTGCATTTGTGATAAAATTTAGTGTGCATTTTCTAAAACTATTCCTTTTATCATACATGTAAATGCATATTTCATGGAAATCTTATAATTTCGCCGGAAAGAAACTATCAGTTATAACAAGAATTTCGAGCATCAAAATAGTAAACACGCATTGTAATCCATTCATATTTTCAGGTCCCGTTCTTCACTGGCTGCAAATGATGTTGTGGAAGTTCGGGAAAAAAACTCAATGTTATAATATTCTTTTTTATAAATAGGTTGTAAAACTAATCGATGCGGTTACTGTAATTTCAAGTATTTGTTGCGCGCAATAGATTATAGGTAGTTTTGGAATCGTTACGTTTAATATCTTCTATATTGTAATTCGTATACAATAATGTCCTGTAACACTATGATTGATAATTAAAAATGTATGAACGCAAAGGACTCTTAATTGAAAAACACTTAATTGACTGTAAACTTGTTTTTCTATTCTGCTGATAGTAAAAGGGAGTTTAATTTCAGGTTGTTCTTTTATCTTTGAATATGACTTTCAAAGAAAGAAATCTACTGTTAGAAGAGGTTTATTTTAAGCATTTGTGTCTTAATGTCTTTTTGGTGGCAGACTGACGAAACGGTGAACATGATATCAAATTTACTTATCTTAACAAATTGCAAGTGTGTACAATGGAACAATATGCGCCAGAAACAAATGAGGCTGTAAAAATTCAAAATGATGAAGATAATGATAATGGATTATCGAGGTAATTTTTTTATGTTTTTTGGACTACACAAGGCTTAAAGGGAGACACAGGCAAAATGTTCATACCTTCGATTTTGTTTCCATATTGCATAAATTTACGTTAAATGAATACACTAAGCAGTCTAGGGAACAATGTGTTTTTAATTTTCTCCATATAAAGCAAAATGTTGATGTTCTCACCCGACAAACGTGTGTCAGCGGTAGAACATTTAGATTTCAGAAAGTTATCACACAGGATATTGCGAACGTAAAAGAACCTGTCAAATAAGCGAATTAGACTTTTTCAACTTTACAATATCCACAATATCTGTTTTTTTGCCCGTACATGGTTTGCTTGGTTTTAAAAACTACTTGTTGATTTCTGTGTACGTCTTCATTTTGTTCACATATGTAGATTTATTTACGTTTCAAAACCACATAAAAAGATGTTTATAAAGAAAGAAAATATGATAGGACTTTTACAAACATTTCAGAGTGATTTGAGTAAATATGATAAAATAAATAGTCTGTCATTCATTTGCCTGAGTATCCCATTAATTAATCCTTCATACAGATAACGTGTATTTATTATATTAAGTCAACAATTTTATCAGATAATATATTTTTATAAACTACACATTATGATTAAATTCTTAGCTGTAAATTCTTGAAATGAAAAATTTCCTCTTCTATTAATACTAGATGGTTTTTATGAATGTGATTGCAAATATACAGCACTCAGCAGGAAATGTGAACAACACAAAAATACCGCCCGTTTTTCCCGTTTCTCGCTGTGTATGTGAATGAGTTATTTTGGCAACATCTTACGAAGTGTGATCATTATGCAGTGTCAACTATCGCTTTCAAACCGACATTTGTCCTACATTGACTATTGGATTTGCGCGGCCATTGCTAGTTAGTATATTAATAATAGACCCTGCGCACCAGGTATACATTAGCGGACTCATTCTTGAAGCCAGGCTGTTGTATGCTTTTTAGATAAACGTGACTCAGAGGACCATGCAAAACGGATTCTGCAACGGGCCTCTTGTGTGGGCCCGGCCAGGTAGTTGTGATTTTCAACTTGTATGTCATATTAATGCATTTGCACCTGAAAGCGATTTTTTATAAACATAAATCAAATTTACGAACGCATTATACTATAATTGTATGCACTTTTCATTTCCTTTTTTTTATGCGTTTTTTCATCATAAAAGGTAACCATCTGCAGAACCCTTCAAGCTCTATTACATCCCCAACAAATTCGGCTCTGGGAGTATCTGGTTTTGATGAAAATTGATCAACATTATCCTTCGATTTGGGATTTTCTTTAATTTTTTTCAGGGTACATATGTGTGTTTTGTTTCGCATGATTGTCTGTAGAGTATCAATATGAAATTGTTGTCGATGAGGAAAGTTAATTTAGCGTAAACAGTCATAAGTAATTTGGTGTTGATCAATGAAAATGGAATATCACGGCCATATGGAGATGTGGGAGCCTATTTAAGAATAATCGGCTTGTGGTGATAATATAGTTCGTATATTAACTGTGGTTTGATTAAGTTCAATTCATTGAATGCCAGGTAACATTTCAATATACTTAGACACGCCTTAGGTAATGTTATAAGTTATAAGGTTACATATATACATGTATTGTATTTCACTGAAAAATATTTTTTTTATTGATATGTATTACCATTTTTTTTATATCTATGCATGTATATATTGTTGTATATAAAGAAGAGCTGTATATGCTTAATATAAATTAAATATATGTTCTGTTTTGTTATTGTATGTATGAATCAGAAGACATCATTACGGAGGTATGCCATTTGCAGGCCATTACAATGTTTTTAATGATAATATTCCATTTTGTGAAATGGGGAAAATAAAGTTAGAAATTACCTTTTGATTATTTATATCATTTATTAACAACAAGAACAAAAAACTACTACAGTGACTAATAACAGTTTCTAAACAAACAAACAAAATTTAAAAGTATAGTTATTATTAATTTAAAGGAAAATGCTATTGTAATTTAGCTGTTTCCGAATAAGTTAAAACTATATTTTAACAGAATACAAAGTTAATAAAAGTGATATGTAGAGTCTATAGATAATGAGTCGTTCAACTCCGTGTCATGCATGAGTAGTACAGTTTCATATTTTCCTGGAAAACAAATTGAAATAATGATGATTGGCACTGTGAATGAAATAGTCTGGGTAACAACATATAACGTATATTGATAAATTGGTCTGTCAATACCGTTTACGGCTGTGTCGCAATAAGTAATTCTGATATAGAAGGAATTTTTATCATATTGTTATATCAGTTTTTGTTATGTAAAAGTAACAGGTGTGTCAAAGTAACTCTTAAATATAATGTTGTTTTTAAAAGAAAAAAGTCAGTGTCGCATATCGCAATAATTTGGGTGAATTATTAATAAGAATAGTTGAAGATAGATATATATTTTTCCAAAATGGTAAGCGTATAATGCATGTTATTCAACATACAGAAGCTTTGTCATTAAGAAGATATTGTTTGTAATGTTTTTAACGACGTTGTTGAAGTGTTTATAAATTACATTGTAGTTCAAGTATTTTTAGAAATGGTAAGAATATACTGATTATTTTGCTTAACTTGGCTTTATATGTCTGGTCAAAGATTTGTTATGTAGAAGCAACAACTAGCTTGATATGTCCTGGTGACTTAATTATTCGATTTTGTGGGTAGTTTAGGAAATGCTTTTGCATATGTTAAGTATAATAGTTCGCAACATTTAGGTTTTCGGCTTGCGGTATTGTTTTGAGGCTGTTAATGCTGTTAAGTGTCCGAGTTCTGTGTACTAGTCTTTATTTTATAGAATACACATGTAATGTTAAAACGTCAAGAGGAAGTAAAGATTTGTTTGAATATAAGATACAGGAAATGTCCTGGAACTTTTGTCACGTCATCTCTGATATATTACGCGATTGATGTATTTTTGTAATATTTTATAATGAAATGCTACTACTCGTGACTGATCTAGTTAGTGTTGTTAACTGCTCTGATTATGGGTTCTTGTATGTGGCTGTATCCGGTATCAATATATTATATTCTGAGGCCCTTTAGAGACCCCTTCCTTGCTTGTTTATATCTTATACAATCAAGTTTACTGTTTACATGACATCACAATTGTTGAATTTCGACGTCTAACTTACATCACACGTTTTTTTAATATTCTTTTTATCAAGATGCTTAACGAAAAGCAAATTTGTTGTCATTTAGTTAACGCTAATAAGAAGTGCACGGTTGCTTTTTTGCGAGTGGCAATTTGCGGACGTTCTATGTACTGTGTACCCCGGAAGTGGACAATGTTCAGGCATCCGTATTGGACAGACAACAGCCAGGATAAAAAACGGTGAATAGTATTTTTTTTGTTTTTTGGTACTTTCAAGTCTGTGTATGTGTATCAATATACTCGCTACGTAAAGAAAACATAGAGATATATATTTAAATGGTTTCATTCATCGTGTCATGCCTGCCCTGCAAAACAATATAAAATCAGAAAAAGAAATTACATGTTGTCAATTGTGAATTCATCATCTCGGAGAAAGAAAAACACTTCGATAAGACCCTGGATAGGATCGAATCATTGTCGGATGCATTTATTATTTTAATTAACATATACACACAGACATTTACTAATGAAATGCATAACCTTGCTGATAATACATTGTAGCAGAAATAAGGTGCCAAGATAGACCTGGTCTTGAACTCAACTTGGAAACTTAGAATAATGTCCGTCATATGTTGCGGTTCGGATCGGAATATCCGTCCCGAGGTGACCCGCCCATTTGGCGGTAACGAGGCTTGTCGAGTTACCGCCCATGGGCGGGCTACCGAGGGACGGATATTCCGATCCGAAGCGCAAACGTATGACAGATATTTGTTCTTGCATATTCTACCATGTTCCATTATATTTCAAACTTTTTATCTTTATTTTCAATGGAAATTTATATTTTTTTGTTTGTTTGGATTTTTACAGGCACGTCTAACACATAACTGGCGGGCTATATCGTGCTCGTAATGCTTTAGGCTTAAAATTATGTAAAACTTTGTTAAGACATAGAAATGAACCAATTAGATCCTAAAATACAAGTGTATCTCTTTCAAATAATCAATTACGTTTTTTGATGGAATGTAGTTAAAAAGTTCTTTGAGATGAATTTACAGAATAAAATCTATTACGGGCCTGTGAAAAAATCATGACATTCAGAGAGAAATGCTTGACAGTAAAATTGTCATTACAACACTACACAGAAAGCGGGCATTGTCATTTGTAAGGAGATAAGAGTGGGTAATCTTTAGTGTGTCAATTCGGCCATCGAAAAGAACTGTTTGATCACGGTCGAGGCGGTTCGAACAGAGATGGTGACACATCAAGAGATGGGTTTATATTCGTGAAGTTTATTAAAAACGGCATTGTCCAGTTTGCCTTTCCATTCAGATGATAACGAGTTTATTTATAGCTCGGTCTAATGAATCGTACTGCAGGTAACAATTAATGTCAGTTTTTTGAAAATTTAATGATTGTTTAGCTAAAGCATCTACTTTTTCATTTCCTCGTATTTGTCTACATGACTTGGAATCCAACATAATTTAACATATTTGTTTTTAGTATATCATGAAATCGTAAAAGAAGTTTCTTAACCTATGATATTGTCATATTTTTTATTTTTAATGGATATTAAACAGAAAGCGAGTCAGAAAAATATCACAAATTTATCGTTGGTTATGCCGTGCTATGTATGATAATCGCTAAATCGATATGTTTTTGCTTCAGCAGTATAAATTTTGCATTATCTGGTAACCTATACTAGATGTAAAATTATTTTCAAACACAGCCGCACCTTCTTTGCAGCCTTCTTTTGAAACCGTCCGTATAAATATGTATCAAAATCTTCATATTCTTCTCTTAATTGCTAGAAACTTCTCTTTGAAGATATTCAGGTGAATTTGATGACTTTTTTTTTATATTTGAAAGGTTAATATTTATTTTCGGGGGGAATATAAGTCCAAGGTGGAACATCCTCATCGTCATTTTTGAAGGATACTGTCTGAATTAATTTTAAGTTTATCTAAATCATCTTTTATAACGAAGGCCTAATGGTTTAATTTCCTTTGGTTTGTTAACAAATTTTTCAGTACAACTTGGTTTGAAAATAAATGTTTTAGCTGGATTTTTGCTATTAGATGAAATTCTAGTTGCGTATTAAGTGATCGTTTTTTGACCGAAGATGAAGCGATGGTTCCCCAGCTTCCGCATATAGACTTTCTACAGGTGAAGTGCGAAAAGCACCTAAAGCTAAACGTAAACCCTGGTGATGTATGGTATTCTAAGCATTTGGAAGATATGATTTTTCTTGCAGACCCATATACTACAGAACCATAATCTAATTTTGATCGGATAAGACTTCTGTTTATAATTTCAGTAATGCTGGAAGAGTTTGATCCCCAATTTGTACTATGATAAAACCTTAAGTAAATTTAAAGCTTTTAGGCATTTAGTTTTTCAATGTTTAATATGTGGTATAAAAGAAAGTTTTTTTATCAATATAATTCCTAAAAACTTAGCTCAATCAACTACTGGAATTTTAGAACCAGATATGTAAAGTTCAGGGTCATTATGTTGTTTCCACAATCGACAGAAATGGACACATGGAGTTTTTGATTTTTGAAAATTTAAAACCATTTTCTATTGCCCACTTTTGAATTTTATCTAAATTTGTGTGAAGTTGCCGTTCAATTGCTCTCATACTTTTCGATCGATAGCAGATAAGGAAATCGTCTACATATAGAGAACAATCTATGCCTGGTGTAAGAGCGCTAGTAATATTGTTTACTTTAAGGCCAAAAAGTGTAACAGAAAGTATGCTTCCTTTGAGGAACACCTTGTTTCTTGTTGGTGGTCCTGAGAAAAGGTTGAACCAAGTCTTACTTTAAAGTGCCTATCGTTTAAAATCCAGAAATGAAAAGAGGAAGTCTGCCATTAGGCTGTGTCCAGCATCCTTTAGTTCTTTTAGGACACATATTTCCAAGTAGTGTCGTAAGCCTTCTCAAGATCAAAGAAAATTGATACAGGTGTTGTTTATTTACAAAGGCTTCTCTAATAAAAGTCTCAAGTCGTACAAGATGATCGTTTTGCACTTCGCTGTTTTACGAAAACCTGACTGAAAATTAGTAATAATTTCATTATTTTCTAGATACCAAACTAACCGATTATTTATCATTCTCTCGAATGTTTTGGCAGAGGCAACTTGTAAGTGAAATTGGACGATAATTTGTAGGGTCAGTTGAATCTTTTTCCAGGTTTAGGGATAGGAAATAACCAACGCATTTTTCCAAGTGTTGGGGAAATTCACCAGATACCCAAATTTTGTTTAAAATTTCAAGAAGCAAGTCTAGGGATTGGGGTTGTACAATGTTTAAGAAACTGGTAGTAATTTCGTCCCGGGCCTGCAGCACTATCTTTTGCAGTTTTGATTGAATAAATTAAGTCATCAATAGAGAAAAGGGAATAATAGTCTTCGTCGTTTGTTTGAAGCAAAATTAATATGCTCTTTCTCAGCTTTACTTTTATGTTGTTGAAATTTATTTGAATAATTGCTTGAAGAAGAGTTCTTTCAAAACGTTTTAGCCAAAGTTTCTGCAATATCCGTTTTTGTTTTGGAATATTGGCCATCACCAGTTTTTTAAGTGAACAGTTGGACTCTTTTTATACTTACCACTTATTTTTCGTACTGCAATCCCATACTTTCCTAATAGGAGTATTTGAATTAATATTTGAAACATAAGATTGCCATGATTGGCGTTTAGATTGACGCACTGATCTTCTAGCTTTGGCTCTAAATATTCTATAATTTTCAAGGTGACACTTTTGCTTGTGTCCCTTGTTGTTTTCTCGTCTACGGTAAGTATCTTCCCCATTGCCTCTAGTTTTTATTTCTTTGATTACTCCCCCCCCTCCCCGGTCTCCTGTCCCTTCCCTTTGTGGGCCTATTTTAATTTTCTTTGAATTCCTAATCAGTTACAATTAATGATCATTTAATGATTAACCTGTCTGTGCTCTGTCTTTGCCCTGTCCTGTTTTTGTTTGGGGTCCCCCTGGGCTCCTTGCCATTGGTTCTTGTTGCTGGGTCATGTGGGGGTTGCGTTCATTGAACGCCGCCTTTCCTTGTTGATCTTGTTTATCATATTTCCTGTTGTAGGGCTATGTTCAAACTTTTTGAGTGAAGCTTTACGTATACATGTACGAACGGCTTTTTTACATTCATCGTTAAACCATGGTTTTTTGATTTTGTTACTTTTATTATTTTTTTTTTAATGGAATAACTTTGCAGGCAATCGTATGTAATGCTGAAGAGAAAGTTTCAGCTATATCATCAGAGGTGAAATCAAATTCATTTTTTGTTAGATCAATAGAACAGAGCCTAGTAATGTTTCCCAATCTGCTTTCTTTAATTTAAAAATTTGACGTCCTTCATCTGGTATTGAGTCATTTGATGTTAGTAACAATGGATAATGATCACTGCCCGTACTGGTCATCTAAAACCTTCCAATCGAAGTCCAAGTATATAGCAGAGTGGACAATCGAGAGGTCGATGCAAGAAAACGTACCTGTAGCTGGATGTAAATATGTAGGTGACCGATTGTTTAATAAACAAAGCTGAAAGTTATCTATCAATATTTCAGTTTGTTACCCTTATTATTTGTAGATGTACTGCCCACATAGGATTGTGAGCATTAAAGTCGCCTAACAAAGAAAAAGGTGATGGTAATTGTCGAACAATACTTTCAAGTTCATCACTTGTTACCGTTATATTTGGAGGAAGGTATAAAGAACAAATTGTTAGTGGTCGATGTAAGGTCACCTGCACAGCTAAAGCTTGTAATCTTGTGTTAAGTTTTAATTCTTTTTGAGGAATGCAATTTGCGATAGCAATGCTTGTACCACCTGATGTTCTGGCGTTACTAGTGCATATATAATTATAAAGTGTTTGTTTGTTTGTTTGTTTGGATTTTACGGCACGTCAACACATAACTGGCCATATCGTGCCGAATGCTATAATAGGCTTAAAATATTATGTAAAACATTGTAAATGACAATAAAAATGAGCCAATTAGATCCTAGAATACAAGTTTATCTCTTTTAAATAATCAATTATGTTTTTTGATGGAATTGTATTAAAAAGTTCTTTGAGTGAATTTACAGAATAAAATCTATTACGGGCCTGTGAAAAATCATGACATTCAAGAAGAAATGCTTGACAGTAAAATTTTCATTACAACCTAACACAGAAAGGGGCATTGTCATTTGTGAGGAGATAAGAGTGGGTAATTTTAGTGTGTCCAATTCGGCATCGAAGAAGAACTGTTTGATCACGGCGGTTTGACAGAGATAGAGATGGTGACATATCAAGAGATGGGTTTATATCGTGAAGTTTATTAAAAACGGCATTGTCCCAATTTGCTTTCCATTCAGATGATACGAGTTTATTTATAGCCGGTCGAAAATCACAAGCAGGTAACAATAAGTCAGTTTTTTGAAAATTTAATGATTGTTTAGCTAAAGCATCTACTTTTTCATTTCCTCGTATTCCTACATGGCTTGGAATCCAATATAATTTAACATATTTTGTTTTTAGTATATCATGAAATCGCAAAAGAAGTTTCTTTACCATGATATTGTCAGATTTTTTCTTTTATAGAGATATTATCTTTATGAGATAACATAGTCTCCTGAAGACATAATGCATTTGGAGAGAATTTAGATAATAGTAAAAGTAGATCATTGTAATTTGACTCTAGACCTCGGCAATTCCATTGTAGGATAGAATGACTTCTATAATCCATATTAAAAAATATTTATATTAAGTAGGAAACTTTATTGGACTTCTGGCATTCGGAGTTCGAGGAGGGGAGAGGTATAAATCCTCATCCTCCATCAATTCGGTGTCGTGAAGTAGGTCGAACCGATTTTCTGTGTTGATCGGGTTCCGCATTGCTTTTTTCACCCGATCTGTGATGACAATTCGCTCTTTAGGCGATTAATTTCAACTTCATTCATAACGGTAAAATGACGTCATCCTAAGCGTGCCATTGTTCAGCACGCGACTCATCTGGCACCCTCATGCCAGATGAAATTTCCGGCATGGGTAAAACTAACGGAAACTCCAGTCTGACATGCAAGAAATGTATTTTTGATGGTAATGACGACTACGACATAATCAGCGACATTGAAAGTATACAACAAATGTTGCCAAACTGTAGAATAAAATATTCTCAAATAATAGTCCACGTTTAACATGGCGGTTCCATGCGAATCATCAGGAAATAGTCAATCGAGTCAGAAAAATGATGATACTGTTAAGATAGGTGGGGGTATATTAAATATTCTAAACATGTACGCAAGACTCACGCGGTTGTGTTCTTTTACTGTCACGACAACAAAAGCACAATTAGCAGCGTTTTGTAACATTCAATGCCTAAATTACATTTCATTAAATAATGCGTAAGCGAGACAAGTGTTACTTAATATATTCTTGCATGAATTTTACAAGAGGGCATGATCCTTTTTTGATTACGCCATTGTACATATATATATATATCTTGTATTGAATAGCCAGGAGACAGTCAAGGTGAAGAAAATAAAGATTCTGGTTCAGTATATGTGCCTAGTACTGATTATGGTCACATAACCAACAATAAGGCTCTGAAATTTTGTTTCATTTAAAGTTGGCAATTTGCTGTTCATACTTTTGATTTGATATTGTAATTTATATAAGTTATAATAGGACATAATTATGTAACAATATGGTGACATCTACCACATCACCTTCCTGTTGATTATGGTATTCAGTATGGTATGGTATGCTATGCATATGTACAAATGATAATATGGAAGAAGAAATTGTTTCAGGATTTGTCTTTGCTGATGAAAATGGAAATACCTTATGTAACAATCCATCCTAAGAGATGAACTGAACTTGACAGATGTGTATGCAATAGTTGATGGGCTGCCTTTAGATCCTTTTGACATTAGCTTATATGATTCATGTGAATCTGAAAAAAGTCTGAATACTTCTTGTATTGAATAGCCAGGAGACAGTCAAGGTGACGAAAATAAAGATTCTGGTTCAGTATATGTGCCTAGTACTGATTATGATTCCAAGTATGAAAATCCCTCCTAAGGAAATAATAATCACATGATAAATCGTACACATACGACGAATTGTACAAACCACGAGGAACCATGTTTGCATCCATTTGCCAAAAAAGAGAGAAAAACGGAATTTCTAAAGAAAGCAAAACACGGTAAAATTGTAAAACGGTTGATTGACCCTGTTCATGGACGGTACTGGAAAGTGCAAGTTAGGCGTGAGGGATGTTGCACCTATTCATTATCCCTCATGTACAGACTCAATCAAACCGAGTCTGCAATTCTTATGTAATTTTGTTGTGCTAATGCTTCCGAGGGGTCACTTTGTTTCCAGATTTTTTTACCATCCATGCCCCTAGCACCGGCTTAAGCAGAAGACTACATTTAAACATAAAATGGTGAAATTTTGAATTAAGAAACATCCGCAGATGTGTTCATACGGCGGTAATCACGGAACCTTAAATGTGACAGTAGTGTCATTCCATGAAAAGCGGCGTATGGTATACCCAAGTAAATGAATGTGTGTGCTCTAAACGAGAAAACAAGAAACTTAAAATACCATCTTAAATGTATACACAACAATAATGTCGTGCTGAACAATCTCCAAGGAACGAACATATAACATGATTGATAAAATATACGGGATGACTTTTTACAGCCTCAACACGGAAAAATAACACGGATGTGACAATGAAATAGAGAAAAACAGAATCCTTAACGAAAGCCCAACACGGCAAAATTGTAAAATGTTGCAGACTCGGTTTGTTTGAGCCTGTTCATGGACGGTACTGGAAAGTGCAAGGTCATTGAACACCGCCTTTCCTTGATGATCCTGTTTATCATATATTTGCTGTCCAATTCCCCTAGCACCGGCTTAAGCAGAATTCAACATTTAAACACAAAATGGTGAAATTTGTATTTACAAACATTCGCAGATGTGTTCATACGGCGGTTTTCATGGAAACTTTAATGTTAACTTTCCATTTACTCAGGGCAAATCTGGGAAACATACCAGAGGATCTGATAAATGGCAACGTGAAATTGCAAAAAAGAAGGCGGTGGCATGGACAATGTAAACAAAATAAGAAAAAACATGATTGCATTTGAGAAAAATGCTATGCCACCGCATTAATACAACACTAAATAGTAGTGTAGGAACAGATTTTTTTTGTTTCTATACAATTGAAGATTGCCATAATGCATAGATCCCTGACCTATCTAATTCTTATAATCAGATTAGTGGTTAAATCTATTGTTAATCCAATAAAGGATCAGATTAGGAATATATTAATGCAGTTGAGTCTAGTGAATTTGGTGGTGAAGGTCATATTTCACACAGCCTAAATTTCATGACTACATCAAAGGACAACACAGTAAGACACTTTGTCAAAATCTAGGTCAGCTGATATCAAAATTCACTTTATATCTTAATCTGTGCACATGGTTCAAATTTCATAGAAGTACATCAAAGGACAAGAAAGTAGGTCACATCATCAAAATCTAGGTCACGTGATATCAAAGTTCAATTTTACAACTAAAACTGTGCACATGGTCAAAATTTCATTGCTGTACATCAGTGGACAAGAAATATGATAAACAAGATCAACAAGGAAAGGCGGCATTCAATGAACGCAACCCCCATATGACCAAGCAACAAGAACCCAATGGCAAGGAGCCCAGGCGGACCCCAAACATAAAAAGGACAGGGCAAAGACACGTTAATCATTAAATGATAAATAATTTGTAACTGATTAGGAATTCAAAGAAAATAATAATAGGCCCACAAAGGGGAAGGGGACCGGGGGAAGGGTTTAATCAAAGAAATAAAAACTAGAGGCAATGGGGAAGATACTTACCGTAGACGAGAAAACAACAAGGGACACAAGCAAAAGTGTCACCAAAACAGTATGAAACAATGAAGTAGGTAACTGTCCCCTTGGGCAAGGCAAAATTTTGACCCAAGGGTTTAATTCAAAACAATCTTGATACAGGTCCACCAAACAACATTTCAAGTCAAATATCTAAGCTGTAGCTTTCTCCCATTCAGAAAACATTTGTTTTATATTCTGCTTTTACTATGTGTACATTATGAGAATCACTGCCCCCGGGCAGGGCCAATTTTAACACCAGGGGAAAAACTTGAACAACTTTGGTAGAGGACCTATAGATGATATAATATAGCAAACATCAAAGCTCTATGCCTTGTACCTTCAAACAAAAATATTTTTTTACTATATGTACATAGTGAAAATCAATGACCCCTGGGGGTGGGGCCAATTTTGACCCCCCAGGGCTATAATTTGTACAATCTTGCTAGAGGTTCACTACACAATGTTTCATGCAAAATATCTTAACTCTAGCCTTTTTAAATTTAGAGAAGATGATTTTATAAGTTTTACTATATACATAAAAGGAAAACCTATGGCCCCCGGGGCGGGGCTAATTTTGACACTAGAGGCAAAATTTGAACAACTTTGGTAGAGTACCTATAGATGATATCATTTTACAAATATTAAAGCTCTAAGCCTTGTACCTTCAGACAATAAGATTTTTAGTCCCCTACCGGTTTACCGGAGGGGACTTTAGGTTTACCCTCCGTCCGTCCGTCTGTCAGTCCGTCCGTCCACAAAATTGGATCCTGCGATAACGCAAAAAGTACTGAAATTATTTTAATGAAACTTGATATATGGATTGATGGCAGTATGGAGATTATGCACGTCTTTTTCTTTTCTTCCTATGTTGAAAATTCTGGTTGCTATGGCAACAAATAGACTGAAAATATGGCAAATTTTACACATAACCTGGATCCCGCGATAACGCAAAAAGTACTGAAAATATTTTAATGAAATTTGTTATATGGATAGATGGCAGTATGGAGATTATGCACGTATTTTTCTTTTCTTCCTATGTTGAAAATTCTGGTTGCTATGGCAACAAATAGACTGAAAATATGGCAAATTTTACACATAACCTGGATCCAGTGATAACACAAAAAGTACTGAAAATATGTTTATGAAACTTGACATATGGGTAGATGGCAGTATGGAAATTATGCACATCCTTTTCTTATCTTCCTATGTTGAAAATTCTGGTTGCTATGGCAACAAATAGACTGAATTTCAAGATTTCTGGTTCTAGTTTTTAAGTTTTTTCACTATAAGTTCTTTATTTCTTAAGGTATTTTCTTCAAACTTTAAATATAAGTTGCTTGTCATCAACCACATCATATGTGACAAGGTTTACAACTCTAGCGCAGAATTTTTCAGAATTACCTCCCTTGAACTTCAAATTTTCATGAAAAAAACATTGTTTTTTTTTTAATAACTTCTTTTTCTGAATGTATCTACTTCAAACTTGCGTTCATTGAACGCCGCCTTTCCTTGTTGATCTTGTTTATCATATTTCATATAAATGTTTCTTATTATCACTCAACATTAAATTTTGTGAGTGTTCAATACTCTAGCAAGACTATTTCCAGAATTATGCCCCTTTTGAACTTAGACTTTTTTTTTGAGAAATTGGTAATTTTTACTCCAACTTCTACAATCATGATAGGATTTTAAAAATGTTATATTTTGATAACAGGGATGTTTAAAAAATAACTTTAGAGTGTCTTTCAGTCCGTCTGTCTGTACATAAAAACTGTTTCCTGTGATCACTTTTAAAGAACTTTTTCAACAAATTTACTTAAAATAGGAACCTAAGTGAATGGCCCTTCAGAATGTTGCTTGGGCTCTTACCGGTAGGGGACTTATATGGATTGCTTGCAATACTATGATAATTGCTTGTTTACTATATGTTTATATTGAAAATCAATGACCCCGGGGGCGGGGGCAATTTTGACTCCAGGGCTATAATTTGAACAATCTTGCTAGAGGTTCACTACACAATGTTTCATGCAAAATATCTAACCTCTAGCATTTGTCAATTGTTACAAGATTTTTTTAAAAGTTTTTACTATATATACATATAAGGAAAACCAATTACCCCCGGGGCGGGGCCGATTTTGATCCAAGGGCTATAATTTGAATACTGGGTAAAGGTCTACCAGACAATGCCTCATGCAAAATATCTAAGCTCTAGCCCTTTTGGGTCTTTACAAGAAGGTATTTTAAGTTTTTACTGTATGTACATATAGTGAAAATCAATGACCCCGGGGCGGGGCCGATTTTGACCCAAGGGCTATTATTTGAACAATCTTGGTAAGGGTCTACCAGACAATGCATTATGCAAAATATCTAAGCTCTATAAAATAGATAAATACAGAATCCCTAAAGAAAGCCCAACACGGCAAAATTGAAAATGTTGCAGGCTCGGTTTGATTGAGCCTGTTCATGGACGGTACTGGAAAGTGCAAGTTACCGTCCACGCCCCCTAGCACCGGCTTAAGCAGAATTCAACATTTAAACGTGAAATAGTAAAATTTCGAATTTAGAAACATCCGCAGATGTGTTCATACGGCGGTTATCATGGAACCTTCAATGTGACACTTCCGTGCCATTCCATGAAAAGCGGCGTATGGTCCCCAAGTAATAAAAAGCGTGTGCCCTAAACGAGAAAACAATGGGTGGAACTAAATGCCTTTGGGTCTTTACAAGAAGGTATTTTAAGTTTGCGGATGTTTCAAGATTCAAAATTTTGCTGTTTCATGTTTAAATGTTGAATTCTGCTTAAGCCGGTGCTAGGGGGCGTGGACGGTAACTTGCACTTTCCAGTACCGTCCATGAACAGGCTCAATCAAACCGAGCCTGCAACATTTTCAATTTTGCCGTGTTGGACTTTCTTTAGGGATTCTGTATTTATCTATTTTACTATATGTTCATAAGGTGAAAATCAATGACTCCCGGGACGGGGTCGATTTTGACCCCAGGGCTATAATTTGAACAATCTTGGTAAGGGTCTACCAGACAATGCCTTATGCAATATATCTAAGCTGTAGGCCTTTTGGGTCTTTACAAGAAGATTTTGTAAATATATTCTTATAATTCCTTTAGTTTGCCATGGCAACCAGATTTCTGCATGGAATGAAATTCTTTGAACAACTTTGGAAGCCCTTCACCCAAGGATCAATCATGCCAAGTTTGGTTAAAATTGGACTAATGTTTTTTACAAGGTTTTTTAAAATAGATAAATACAGAATCCCTAAAGAAAGCCCATCACGGCAAAATTGAAAAGTTCATTATATAATCTATAGAACACACACACAGGTGAATCGCTATATGCCACCGCATCGCAGATGCTGCGGTGGCATAACAATTCCAACAAGCATTTGATAGTATTGCGGGCAATACAGTAGTCCCCTACCGGTCCCTCAAAAAGTTCTTTAATTGTCATACACTCCTGTGTTTGCCATTTATAATGAATTTGAGGATGAAGTCTGTATTTGAAAATATCAACCACAAAACATAATAAAATAAGTTTGTCTATATCACAGTAATGTGTTAAGTTTCCATGCTTAGTAAGGAAATTATGTTTATACAACCTTGTCATATTATTACGATGTGGGATTTTAAAGTAAATCCTATAAGGAATGAAGAAGTTGGAGTGAAAATACCAGTTTCTAGAAAAAAATCTAAGTTCAAGGGGGATATAATTCTGGAAATAGTCTTGCTAGAGTATTTAACCTTCTCAAAAATGTCGAGTGATAATAAGAAACATATAAATGAAGTTTGAAGTAGATACATTAGGAAATAAAGAAGTTATTTAAAAAAGACAACATTTTTTCCCCTAAAAAATCTAAGTTCAAGGGAGGTAATACTGATATTTTTTGTGCTAGAGTTATAAACCTTGTCACATATGATGTGGTTGATGACCAGAAACTTATATTTAAAGTTTGAAGTAAACACCTTAAGAAATAAAGAACATATAGTGAAAAAGCTGAAAAATTTAAATCAGAAATCTTGAAATTCAGGCTATTTGTTGCCATAGCAACCAGAATTTTCAACATAGGAAGAAAAGAAAAATATGTGCATAATCTCCTGACTGCCATCTACCCATATTTCAAGTTTCATAAAAATATTTTCAGTACTTTTTGAGTTATCACTGGATCCAGTTTATGTGTTAAATTTGCCATATTTTCAGACTATTTGTTGCCATAGCAACCAGAATTTTCAACATAGGAAGAAAAAAAAAAGACGTGCATAATCTCCATACTGCCATCTATCAAGTTTCATAAAAATATTTTCAGTACTTTTTGCGTTATCGCGGGATCCAGTTTTGTGGACGGACGGACTGACGGACTGACAGACAGACAGACAGACAGACAGACAGACGGACAGACGGACGGAGGGTAAACCTAAAGTCCCCTCCGGTTAAACCGGTAGGGGACTAATAAAGGCATCAAAGGCAATACGTTGTAAATGTAAATACAGATGCATAAATACACAAAAGAAAAAAGAAAGAAAATATTCAGTAATTACTGGAATTTGTTACACGAAACTTCACAAAAGTTTATATCTCCTCGTATAATTGTCTCTTGTAATTTTGTTGTGAATAATGCTTCCGAGGGATCACTATGTTTCCAGATTTTATACTTCACAACAGCAGGTGTCAAGTGCTGTGTGGCAGCTGTGAAAAGTTGCCCCGTACTTCACTTCAGTGTTATATTTTTATGGTCCTTCGGGATCATTGATGCCAACACTATTAAGCGTTGAGAATTGAGTACCGCTCTCTTGTAATTTTGTTGTGATTAATGCTTCCGAGGGATCACTATGTTTCCAGATTTTGAGTAAACAACGGCGAACGAGAACCAATGATGGATCTAGAATATTTTCTTCCACTCAATGATGATGGTAATGATATGATTCAAGTTTGTAAAAGAAGGTAATCGAGTACACAATAAAGAGAGACAAGATGTAAGACACTAAAGATCAACGGGATCGACATTAAATGTGTGAAGTTTCAAAAACAACCAGAGATGAGTACGGACCCACATAAACATATTTCAGAGAGTAGATTCACATTACTGCCGAAGGGACACTGACTCGCAATATCTAGAAAAGGTGTTGTCAGTGAATAAAATGTATAAAATGTAAGTATAAGAGTGCGAGAAAAGCAACACAATTCCTGAGAAGCTCTGGCCGTATAAATTTAAATTCAATAATGAATTCAATCTTGGTTTTCATCAACATTGAAAACCACTTGTGCATTGTAAACTTACCGAGTCAAATGTAAGAAGAGTGTTCTTCACAATCCCCAAAGTAAGCTGACCATACACAAGGTAGACCAGCAGTTGCTGGTCTGAAAAACTGCTGGTCTGAAAACTGCTGGTCTGGTCAGTCAAACTTGCATAGCGGCGTTTGATTCACATTTTCATCTTGACCGCTGTTCAAGAAGGGTGGGGCGTGAAATGTCCCTTCCGGATTTGTTGGCACTGGATGTGGATGCAAAACCAACGCGGCGGAGGGGTGTCGGTTCATTGCGACCCAAAATACCTTTCAGTGAGAATTTCACGGGAGGATTCTGTGGTGCTTGCAGTGGGAGTGCATCCGTCGCATGCTAATGACTATTCAACTCATGCCTACAATACACTCAAGGAGTTATTGAGGGATCCGGTTGTAGGTGCTCTAGGAGAGATTGGCCTTGACTTTTCGTTACCGCCCGATTCTTGGAATCGGCAGGAGGGTTTTTTACAATTTGTTGGGTTTAGCCATTAATTGTAGACCGATGGTCCTTCGGGATCATTGATGCCAGCACTATTAAGTGTTGAGAATTGAGTACCGCTCAAGCCGGTGCTAGGGGGCGTGAGGGATGTTGCACGTATTCATTATCCCTCATGTACAGACTCAATCAAACCGAGTCTGCAATTCTCTTGTAATTTTGTTGTGATTAATGCTTCCGAGGGATCACTTTGTTTTCAGATTTTCATGTGAGAGGGCGCACTTATGAGAATAGAGGGGAAGTATATCACAGAGCGTTACAGATTTTGAAAGGCGGCAACGTATCCCCAGTGCAGCGAATTCATCTGCATTGCTTTACAGGGACCGTTGAGGAGGTTATAAGGTGGAGCAGCACCTTCCAGCACTGTTTCTTTGGAATCACTAACCAGGTTGCTCGTTTAAACCGGTAACAGCAAGCTGCTCTCCGACGCATCCCTTTAAATCGGCTCTTGGTAGAGACAAATCGCCATATTTTGAGCCAGTTGGAGCTCAGATGAATACCCTAGCCTTCATCGGAGACATTGTGCGATCTGAAACATGTTTCAGGACTTTTGGGAGTAGAGGTCGGTCAGTTGGTGCAACATACCAATTCTAACATGTTGCAAACTCTACGAGTGTTAAAGGAGTTAGGATTTTAGCTGGTCCAACTTGCACGAGCATTTCAAATGTTCTCTTGAAATTGTGCAACTCTTTGGGTGGTATAATTCAAATGTTGTGTTAATTATGTTTCTGCATGTTTACAATGTTATAAGATGTGTAATATATCGGGTACACTGATAATATGATCACCAGATGTCTTGTCCAGGTTAGTATCTTCCCCATTGCCTGTAGTTTTTATTTCTTTGATTAACGCCCCCACCCCCTTCCCCCGGTCTCCTGTCCCCATCCCCTTTGTGGGTATATTATTCTTTTCTTTTTATTCCTAATCAGTTACAAATTATTTATCATTTAATGATTAACCCGTCCATGCTCTGTCTTTGCCCTGCCCTGTTTTTGTTTGGGGTCCGCCTGGGCTCCTTGCCACTGGTTCTTGTTGCTGGGTCATATGGGGGTTGCGTTCTGTATTTATCTATTTCATTGAGCGCCGCTTTTCCTTGTTGATCTTGTTTATCATATTTTGTTTGGTGCCTTCTGGGTGCCATGCTTGGGTGTGTCGGGGCCGCGTCCTGTGAACATTGCCGTTGCCTTGTTGATCTTTATTCTTGTTTTTTTTTTAAAGTATGATAAACAAGATCAACAAGGAAAGGCGGCATTCGATGAACGCAGCCCCCACCCGACCCAGTTACAAGAGCCAGTGGCAAGGATCCCAGGAGGACCCCAAATAAAAAAGGACAGGGCACAAGGCAGAGCACGGGCAGGCAAAATTCTGGAAACAAAGTGATCCCTCGGAAGCATTAATCACAACAAAATAACATAAGAATTGCAGACCCGGTTTGATTGAGTCTGTACATGAGGGATAATGAATAAGTGCAACATCCCTCACGCCCCCTAGCACCGGCTTGAGCGGTACTCAATTCTCAACATTTTATAGTGCTGGCATCAATGATCCCGAAGGACCAGAAAATATAACAACACTGAAGTGAAGTACGGAGCAACTAGTTGAAGTTCATGTGTCATATAAATCTGGTCAATAAGCGTTATATGGTCCAAAATGTGTAATATATCAGGTACACTGATTACATGGTCACCAGATGTCGTGAAGTTCGTTTGTTAAACAGAACCGTTTAAATGATGCTGGACTAAAAGGCATGTACAGACTCAATCAAACCGAGTCTGCAATTCTTATGCTATTTTGTTGTGATTAATGCTTCCGAGGGATCACTTTGTTTCCAGAATTTTGTACTTCACAACAGCAGGTGTCAAGTGCCGTGTGGCAGCCGTAAAAAGTTGCCCCGTACTTCACTTCAGTGTTGTTATATATTCTGGTCCTTCGGGATCATTGATGCCAACACTATAAAATGTTGAGAATTGAGTACCGCTCAAGGCGGTGCTAGGGGGCGTGAGGGATGTTGCACTTGTTCATTATCCCTCATGTACAGACTCAGTCAAACCGAGTCTGCAATTCTTATGTTATGTTGTTGTGATTAATGCTTCTGAGGGATCACTTTCTTTCCAGAATATTGGTAGACACTCGCTAGAAGATGTTTCATGCTTAGTATCTAAACTCTAGCTAATTGGTTTTTTTCAAGTTTGTTCAAATTAAAGCCCTGGAGTCAAAATAGGCCCCGCCCCGGGGGTCATTCCTTTTCCTTATATGTGTTATACAAAAACTTTAAAAAAATCTTCTTTGAAAAAACTCAAATAGCTAGAGTTTAGATATTAAGCACGAAGCATCTTCTAGTGTGTGTCTACAAAGTTTGTTCAAATAGAAGCCCTGGGGTCAAAATTGGCCCCGCTCCGGCTGACATTGATTTTCCTTATATGTGTATAGCAAAAACTTAAGTCTTCTTTGAAAAAATCCCGAATAGCTAGAGTTTAGATATTATGCATGAAACATTTTCTAGTGTCTACAAAGATTGTTCAAATAAAAGCCCTTGGGTCAAAACTGGCCCTGACCAATGTGTGTCATTGTTTTTAACTATATGTGTTAAGAAAAAAACTTGAACAGCTAGACCTTAGATGTTAAGCATGAAATATCTTCTAATGGTTGTTCAAATAAAAGCCCTGGGGTTTAAACTGGCCCCGCTCCGGGGGCCTATATACAGGTGAGCGACTTCAGGGCCATCATGGCCCTCTTATTACATGGGGACCATACGCCGCTTTTCATGGAATGGCACGGAAGTGTCACATTGAAGGTTCCATGATAACCGCCGTGTGGACACATCTGCGGATGTTTCTAAATTCAAAATTTTACTATTTCATGTTTAAATGTTGAATTCTGCTTAAGCCGGTGCTAGGGGGCGTGGACGGTAGTTTGCACTTGAGCCTGTTCATGGACGGTACTGGAAAGTTTAAGTTACCGTCCACGCCCCCTAGCACATATCATAATTGGTGTTGAATCTTATAACGTATCCATGTATTGTAGACTTCGCAAAGACCTGGAAAACACCGAAGAAGTTAGTTGTATCGACGCTCTATTTTTAAAAAAGTTTAAATTTCTTATCATTTTTAAAATTTTTAACCCACCCTCCCACCTCTGGTTGTGTTTCGCTGTACGTTTGTTGTAAAAATTCAGAAAGAAACTAGCCGACCATCGTCATAGGGAGTAAACAGGGAGTCTAGTCGAGCACGTTTGTAATAAATTTAAATGGACCTCGAAAATATACATTTCTTGAAATGTTTTAGGTGTGCAAAGACTAATTTTGCTAAAGTAACCTGGGAAAATAGCTCTGTAAGTCTGCTGCGTTTGCAAATTGTTGTTATAGGTATAACTTGTTTCTTCAAATATCATACATTTCGGATTTTTTGTGGCCGTAATTTGAGCAAAAACGCTGGATATACTAAAATGAATTAGCAGTTCAAATTTTCATCTTATAAAATGATACTCAGTCATGGCAATGTTTTCGTCAAAAACTGAATAAGGATAAATTTTATTAAACAATAATCGATGATGAGTAATTTGACTTAAATTTTGTTTGCAGTATCTATTCAGCTTGTATATTTATAATAGATTCCACACTTATCAAAATATATGTTATTATTATTCTAGTCTCTGTATAATCATTTGGCATGTTCAAATGTTTATTTAAAAATCATACTTGCGGTATAGGACTGAAAGGTTCTAAAATACAAATGAAGAGAAATGGGAAAAAGAAATAGAAAGTTCTGGAAACAAAGTGATCCCTCGGAAGCATTAATCACAACATAATAACATAAGAATTGTAGACTCGGTTTGATTGAGTCTGTACATGAGGGAAAATGAATAAGTGCAACATCCCTCACGCCCCCTAGCACCGGCTTGAGCGGTACTCAATTCTCAACACTTTATAGTGTTGGCATCAATGATCCCGAAGGACCAGAAAATATAACAACACTGAAGTGAAGTACGGGGCAACTTTTTACGGCTGCCACACGGCACTTGACACCTGCTGTTGTGAAGTACAAAGTTCTGGGAACAAAGTGATCCCTCGGAAGCATTAATCACAACATAATAAGAAACTGAGCTGGATTGGTAAAAAATATATATGGTTCCTTTTAAAAGTACTACAGACGTGTTATTGAGAAATTTTCAATACAAATTTATTCATAGACTTATTCCAACTAATACAATGTTATTTAAGTATAGCCTTTGTAATTCAAATCTATGTGATTTTTGTGGAAGCAATTTAGAAACGCTTTACCATCTTTTTTGGGAATGTACTATTGTACAAAATTTATGGTCAAAATTACATTCTTTTCTTTTATCAATCAATATTGTTTTCTCATATAATTTAGAAACAGTGTTTTTTGGAGAACTGAAAAACAATATTAATAGTATTTTAGTAAATTATATCATCATACTTATATGAAATATTTTATCCTTAAAATGAAATACCAAAAGCATGAACCAACTTTTGATATTTTCAAAAACTTTTTGCTATTTAGAATACAAATTGAAGAGGAAATTGCTTTTCTAAATGATAACGTTGAATCACACAAACAAAAATGGGGTAACTTGCTTAACGCTCTAACCTACAAACCAACAGTAAGGGAAAGATAAAATTCAATTCAAAACCATAAAACGTAAGAAAATCGCTTGTTCCTTTTTTGTCTCTGTTTTTTTTTTTTTTGCGATTGTATGTATATTTTGTATGTATGTAGGAAAAAAGTATCTTTTTGAATGTCTGTGTGTATGTTTGTGTATGTGTATTTCTCTGTCTTTTTCTTTGTTGTTTTTTTTCTCTCTCTCCTTATTTTTACACCAAATAATGTTACATGTTTTTGAATATACAGTAAATTCTCTCTATTAAGACCACTAGCGGGACTGACTCAAAGTGGTCTTAATAGTGAACTGGTCTTAATAGTGAATAAGTCACTTAAACAGTTGACGAAATCCAACTTAACTTAAAGTATACCTCAAACAGTTTTATGCTCATGGTACATTTACTTAATTAAATGAGTAAAAAGAAACACAACTTTTTCAAACAAAAACACATGAACTGATAATTTGGTGTAATTAGCATTTTTTTTACCATACTTGCTATAAATTGTGATGCACAACAAGCAATTTTAAATGCTATTTAACTGTTTATGACATTAATCGTTTCTCACACCATAGTAGCTTAGATTAATTGGCCAGAAGTGGTTTAAACTGATCATGTTAACGCTTGAATGCTAAAGATACATCGTAAAACAAGCGTCTAATCAATCGATACATATTAATGACCTCATTTGACCCGGTGTATTTGTTTACGCCAGAGGGAAGATTACGACAATTAATGGGGCCAATAAACACCAAGTGATGTCTGGCCATTATGTTGCATGGTCGTTATACAGGTTAATGTTTTGATACGAAATACACACAAATGTCTGACAGAAGTGGTCGTTATGCCGGATTAGAGACGTGGTGAGTATACTGGTCATTTTTCTCAATGAATAAAGAAGGCAAATATTTTGTACTTTTTAAAAGTGCCCGTAATACCGGCGTGGTCCTATTTGTGGCGTGGTCGTTAGGTGGCATTTTACTGTACTTCAAATATCCCTCTTTTTTTATTCTCCTTTTTTACTCCAAATAATGTTAAAATGTCTTTGAATATACTTTAAATTTTCAGTTCCTTTTTCTCAAATACTCTTTCTATAATTCGAAATGAATGAATATATGGTAGAAATATGGAGTGAATGGGTGTTTTCATACTTTGTGGTGTTTTTGTTTTTGAAAATATAGGTATGAGTATATGAATTGTATGTTAATATGTATGTTTGTATTGTTATACTTCAAATATCAAATAAAAGAAAAAAAGGACTGTACACCGTTTTCAAAGATGATTTGAGTCATATCATTATTATAAAATAATTAAGAGAATTTCTCAGCTCATATGACACAAAACTGGTTTTGTGTTTTCTTAAGTATTCGCTTGATATGATATGTATTAACAAGTATCCATATTTGAGGTATTCGACTCAAATTACTGGCAAAAAATGTTATACGGGTAACAAAACAAAAATCAAGTTTTCATCAGTCTTGTCCATAAATAAACAATTCGTAATAGGCTGTTTTCTAAAATTTCTCCTTATGTACTCACATATAATTTTTACTAAGATAGACGAACCTTATATTTTGTTAAAACTTAAAGCAATACAAAAACCAACATAAATCAAACCTAAGGTGTGCGGTCATTTACTGTGAAACTTGCTGCTTTTAAATTTGTCTTTTGACGTCTTATCTGTGATATGCAGGCTTCATAACCTCAGATCCCCTTTCAAAATTCCATTTTATTTAGTTCCGCCCATTGTTTTCTCGTTTAGGGCAAAAGCATTCTTTAACTTTGGGACCATACGCCGCTTTTCATGGAATGGCACTACCGTGTCACATTAAAGGTTCCATGATAACCGCCGTATGAACACATCTGCGGATGTTTCTAAATTCAAAATTTCACCAGTTTCGTGTAAAATGTTGAATTCTGCTTAAGCCGGTGCTAGTCCACGCCAACTTGCACTTTACAGTACCGTCCATGAACAGGCTAAATCAAACCGAGCCTGCAACATTTTCAATTTTGTTGTGTTGGACTTTCTTTAGGGATTCTGTTTTTCTCTATTTTATAGTGATGACGTTTCATTCGTTCTAACAATATGTTAGTAAAATGCATATAATTTATTTTTAAATTGAGATTTTAGATATAAAAGTTCGTAAATGTTTAGTATCTGCACATGAAAAATATAGATACATTTCCAATCTACTTGTGAGAAGTAAGATAGTTCAGGTTAACGTGATATAGTGATAAATTTATTGTGTATTGTTTATTTACAATTGCAATAAAATTTCATGATATATATTCGTGGTATGCCTATATTGAAAGTGTTTTTGCTTACTTAATATAATATGATATGCAATACAATCAAGTAATTTAATACATTAGTAAAAAGATACATATTATTAAATATTTAAACTAAACTGATAAAAATGAAACTGAAAAATGTTACCAAAATCAATATTCAACGACTAATTGATAAAATGGTTGATTCAGCAAACAAGTAGTTCCACGAGTTTAAAGTTTCTAGTAAATATGAAACAAAATGGTTTTATTATTTTCATCATTTGTGTTCAATGACATACTATGGTTTATTAATAAGCAATATCATATTTAATGTTTTAATTGAAAACTTTGATGTCAAAGTGCTTAAAATAAATATTTTATTCAGAATCAATTTACGGCATTCTGTAACAATATTTACTTATTCTCAAATAAGAACTTATAATAATCTATACGTTTTTGCACATAGTATAATCAAGGATCTTGGTGTAATATTTCAAGAAAAATGAGAGCTAAGAATAATTATAAAAATTTGACACTTATTTTGAATCGTTGAAGGAAAACTGAAACATCTTGCGATTTAAAGTGTACAAGGTGATTAACTCTTCGCTTATCCTACAATATATAACTTATCATTTACTTCCCTTTGTTTAAGGAAAGTGCATTTGAAAAAGATTGTGTTTGATATTAAGGTCAACCTTTTATACTTTGTTTTTAATATTATTGATCAAATAACCTCAAATAAAGATAAAAGTGTTTATATATATTTCAAATTATTGAGCTAACATTATCAGATGGTGTGTGTTTTTTGTAGAATTCACTAGTCTATTTTTCTTTAAATCCGTCAGCTGTTTCCGTATTCAAACTCTTGAATATTTAAATGTGACTTAGCATTGAAATGTCAAACTATTTTTCATATGATATTTTGTTTTTTATTCATTTACATAAAATCACCAATTTTCGGAATATCCCGAATTGTGTTATTTACGTACTTAAATGGTGACAATAACTGGTTTAAGATACTACTTTATATTATATTGCTAGACAAACATTGATTTGGGCTAGTAGAAAATAAATACTTTGACCTCGATCGCAAAATTGAAATAATTATTGCAACATATTAAGTTTATTTCTAGATTTATTGCATCAATTATAAGAACATATAACAATTTATTACATTTAGTGTTATTTATGGCAGCATGCAAATCTTTAAAACCTTTGTCATTATCTTCCAGAAGAGTATCAATTACTTTGCCCAAAACCATCTTTAATATAATAATGTAATTGAATGAATTTTATTCGTAATTTGTCTATTAATCATAATGACACACGCATTTTATTCTTTTATTTATTGTCTTAACGATATTAATGCTATTTCTCGGACAATAGATCTACAATAGCTCCATTATCACAGGTGAAGGATTTCAGGAAAAATATTTCTGACCTTAGTTAAAGTAAGATATAAGCGTATAATTGGCTTGCTTATAATTTTAAAAGAATACGGTGCTTTTTTCACGTTAGAGAACTTTGCATTTATTTCTTTTAAAGAAGATTTGCAAACTGTAAATAAAGCAAAATGCAATAGAATATTATGTTTATATGAACACAGTCATGGAACTGTTTAGTAGGTCAAGACAATTAACTCTTGCTCGATCTATAGAAATATCATTGTATGTTTTATTTCCCTTGGTTCATATAAGTTTTCAAAAGCAGCAAAATATTAGATCAATAGGTAATGAATATATTCGGTTTTTTTCTATTATTAATTTAATAGTAAATCTCAATTCTATAAATTTAACAAATTTAGTTATTTATCAAAAATATTTTGTGTAAATTAATTCGGACTGAAAGTGTGTTTTTATTGTTATAAACATTAACATAACCTCCGAGACATGTAAAGAGTTCTGGAAATTGTTATGTATGACATTATAACACCTCCCTATATGAATCACGCCATGTAACACGGAGAACTATCTAATTCATATAAATCAGAAATGACAATATTAATGATAATTTATTTATTGTCATTGATACACATTGATAATTTGAACTTCGCAAAAGCAGAGGATTAGTTTTAGCCCTTGTTTCATACCAGGTTTACGCACATGAATCATGAAAGGAAAATTGTAAAGGTTGCAAACATTTTGTAGTGGATATCAGAACTTGTTGAAGTACAGTGGATGATATATATATATATGATATAAATGCATTGCTTGCGACCAGCTAGATATATATAATTCAATACGTTTTTAATATGTAGTTATTTTAACATTCATGTATGCATCAGTATGTAGTCAACAAATGTATAAGAATGACCAGTAATGTTGTTGGGTCCGAGTTACTACCGTACTTCTTCGTAGCGATAATATCATTTTTATCGAATGACATTTTACAAGCAATGTATACGAATTCACCGTGGGCAATGGGCGATGGTAAACTGTACGCATAACATATGGGCTAAAAGCTGGCGCATATTTTATATAACTACATGGTTTATATCAATGAAATAATAGCAAAGTTTATAGTCTATCTATACATACAGGTTCATAAAAGCCTATGAATCTCCCGAATAATTTCGACTTTTATATGAACTAGAAGAAAGAAATTGTCAGCTTAAGCAAGTTGCATTTATGAGATGTTATCAGAAAATATCATTAGATTGATGTCTTTACTTCAGTTTACAAATACAATTAAATATACATACACCTGTATGGTTTTGTATCTCTTGTGCTTCCACACCTTACAAAAATTCCCTGCATTTGCACCACGTGATGTTGCAATATCTATGTTGCCTCTTTTTTTTTCAAAGTTATCAAATGCATAGTTTTCCCAAAATGCTTCGTTGTCATTTGAAGAAAATATCCATATAATCTCGTTTTTTTCCACTTTGCACAGTGTAATATAAGAAACCCTTCTTTATATATAAAAACACTCTAATGTTGATTGCCTTCTTTTGATACCATTCAAATAAAAGTCTTAACTCGACGATTA
>NW_026857190.1:0-34699 GCF_026571515.1 Ruditapes philippinarum
ATTGATGCAAGTTCTTTATTTGATGAAAGTTAATTTCAGTATGTATCAGTGTAAACGATTTGTTCCTTTGACCAAGACATTGTAAACATTTACTAAAATTTACAGGCATGAACACTGAATCAGTAACAAAAGTCAGAAAATAATACAAGAGGGCCATGATGGCCCTGAGGTCGCTCACCTATATACAGGCCCCCAACCCCACCCCCAACGTTGCAGGGCCAATTTAACCCAAGGGCTTTTATTTGCACAAACTCGGTAGACACCCATAAGAAGATGTTTCATGCTAAACATCTAAGCTCTAGCTCATTGGGCTTTATTGAAAGAAGACTTTTTTTTAAGTTTTTACTATACACATATAGTTAAAAACAATGACACCCCTGGGGCCGGGCCAGTTTTGACCCCAGGGCTTTTATTTGAACAAAACTTTGTAGACACTTACTAGAAGATGTTTCATGCTTAATATCTAAACTCTAGCTATTTGGGTTTTTTCAAAGAAGATTTTTAAGTTTTTGCTATACACATATAAAAAAATCAATGACCCCCGGGGGCGGGGCCAATTTTGACCCAGGGCTTTTATTTGAACAAACTTGGTAGACACCTATTAGAACATGTTTGATGCTCAATATCTTAGCCATAGCTCTTTGAGTTCTTTAAAAAGAAGATTTTTAAAGTTTTTACTATATGCATATAGGGAAAATCAATGACCCCCCGGGGCGGGCCAATTTTGAACCCCAGGGCTTTTATTTGAACAAACTTGGGTAAAACCCATTAGAACATGTTTCATGCTAAATATCTTAGCTGTAGCTCTTTTGGTTCTTTAAAAGAAGATTTCTTAAGTTTTTACTATATGCATATAGGGAATATGACCCCCCTGGGGCAGGGCCAATTTTGACCCCAGGGCTTTTATTTGAACAAACTTGGTAGACACCTATTAGAACATGTTTGATGCTAAATATCTTAGCCATAGCTCTTTGAGTTCTTTAAAAGAAGATTTTTTAAGTTTTTACTATATGCATATAGGGAAAATCAATGACCCCCCGGGGCGGGGCCAATTTTGACCCCAGGGCTTTTATTTGAACAAACTTGGTAGACACTTATTAGAACATGTTTCATGCTAAATATCTTAGCTTTAACTCTTTTGGTTCTTTAAAAGAAGATTTTTTAAGTTTTTACTAAATGCATATAGGGAATATGACCCCCCTGGGGCGGGGCCAATTTTGACCCCAGGGCTTTTATTTGATCAAACTTGGTAGACACCTATTAGAACATGTTTGATGCTAAATATCTTAGCCATAGCTCTTTGAGTTCTTTAAAAGAAGATTTTTAAAGTTTTTACTATATGCATATAGGGAAAATCAATGACCCCCCGGGGCGGGGCCAATTTTGACCCCAGGGCTTTTATTTGAACAAACTTGGTAGACACCCATTAGAACATGTTTCATGCTAAATATCTTAGCTGTAGCTCTTTTGGTTCTTTAAAAGAAGACTTTTTAAGTTTTTACTATATGTATATAGGGAAAATCAATGACCCCCGGGGCAGGGCCAATTTTGACCCCAGGGCTTTTATTTGAACAAACTTGGTAGACACTCACTAGAAGATGTTTCATGCCAAATATCTAAGCTCTAGCTCTTATGGTTTTTTTAAAAGAAGATATTTAAAGTTTTTTCTTTCGGTTGCCATGGCAACCAGAGTTCTGCATGGAATTAAATTCTTTGAACAATTTTTAAAGGTGACCACCAAAGGAACATTCATGTAAAGTTTGGATGAAATTGGCTTAGTGGTTTATGAGATGTCATTTAAAGTAAAAGTTTACGGACGGACGCCGGACGGACGGACGCCGGATGAAAAGCGATCACAAAAGCTCACCCTGTCACTTTGTGACAGGTGAGCTACAAAAAACCAAAAAAACACTATCACACCTTCAGGGCAAATGTTTTGTGTCAAACCGGTGTTATCAGTGTTTTGACAGGGAAAAACTTGTAGAAAAATATAAACACATGTTCTTATATTCTCCCAAGAAATTATCTTCATGGATGTCACATAATTTCTCTTTAAAATCCATCCAAGTAGGGTGTCTACACTTTGCAAGACAAGAGAATTGCATTCAAGACTTGAATAGGTGTAGACGGGGCCTTACTCAGACACATATAATTTAATATTTTAATCATGATCATCAATATACATTTTGATATATATATTTTTTTCTTGATAAACGACCAATGAGCTCCTTCACAGGAATTTGTTGTAAAAATAGAACAGAAAATTCCAGATGTGGCAACTTATCAGTTAATTAGTAAAGGCCCAACTGGACTATAACAACAAGCAGATGGAGATAGGGCAGATTTCTTATCAATTTTATGCATGCTTCACTTCAGTCACCCTTTTTAAAAAATTTTAGATTTATAACCAAATGTATTAATATTTAATTTGGCATGCATGTAGACATTCTTCATAAAGATTGACCAAAATTAGTAAGAAAATTTACTTTGCTGTCAGATCAGGTCATATCCCTTCTGTTGCAAATAAAAGCACATAGAAGTGTTTTAAATACATCCCAGAGAGAGAGAAAGCATAATCTGCAACAGACAATAAACAAAAACATTTTACTGACCTTACTTTATCAAAACTTACAATTATCCAATAATGTGTTTTGCTTAATATACATTGTGCATTCCGTTTGGTTCGACTTACGTTCGCATTTTGTTCCTACAACAGCAAAGTCAGAGTTGCAAACACAAAGTCCTTTGTTGTATCACATCCAAATTACTGATTTAACACATTTATGAATGGTTTTAAACTGTATAAAATTCAGTAAAAGTAATTTCTTTAAATAATTATTATATTTTTTGTTGTAAATATCTAGTATTATTTAATTTTACCCATGAAGTATGGTGCTATATCAGTCAAATAAATTTCATATTTTTTAAAAATAAATATGAAATATAAATATGAAAGTGGGCGGAGTCAAAACTCATATTTATTTTAAGGGACTTCTTTCGCCATATTGTTTGAAAAATCTGATAAATACAAAACAACTTTATGTTGAATTTTGCTTTGGAAACTGTCTAGAATGATAGAAAATAGTCTAACTATATAAAGAAAATAAATCCGAACACCAATATCTTTAATTCAGTTATTAACGCTGTACAGACGTTTAAACAGTTGTTTACGTGACGTCACAAGGTAGCGCCAAATATCGCATGCAAAACAAGACACAATATTACTGCACGCTGTACAATTTCAGTTGTGCAGCAAACAATAGGGTTTGTAACCATTTTTTCTTTGATAATGAAATTAAATAAAAATGTTATTATTTCATTTTTCGTGAAATATGGTATATATTTCCACTCAACATGATAAAACGCCACATATTTCAGAGCATTTTTTGTCAAAATTGTGAAGGGGCCTGGGCCTGTTCATTTTGTGAAAAAAAGCGCGATATGTCATAAAATTGTGGGGAAAAAAAGACATACTACTTGGCATTTCTCTACATTTTAAAACCGGAAACAGTTGTTTATAATTTCTGACCTGTGTAAAATCTGCTTCAAGTCAGTACATTAACCTGGGTAAACATGCACAAAAACCATTTAACTTGATTAAAACTATTTCTGTGTTATTGCAATTGGCATAAATCAAGTTTTTTCCCCGTAAGGTAAAGTATTTCGAAGACAAAGTCCCACTAATTTGTGAAATCTCTTTTGAAATTAAGAATTTTTTTCTGCCACTTTGTGAAAAAAAAAGTGCAATTTTGAATTGTGAAGGGGCCTTATATCGGCCCCTGTTATAGAAGGAAAAAATGCCCTGTATTTTACTTGCCGTCCCCGTTAGTGAAAATATGTGGCATTTTATCATGTTTCATGAAAATATATTCCATATTTCACTCAAACGAAAAAATATCCTCTTAATCATACATGCTTTTCAAGTATGTGATATATAATATACTTAAAATATAATATTTCTGTAAACAAAACTTACATTATAAGCATAATGTTGCTATGTAAAACTTTTCCTTTTGGTAGACAATACTTGTGCTCTACAGACACTTACATTTAAATCCTGAGTACATGTAGATTCCCAATCATTTTCATCCAATATTTCAATGTGCCATCCAGACAGTCATATTTTCCACAAGTATTTTCCCTTTTCAATGGAATTGAGTTATATAAATGATTAATCACATAGTTTTTTCTCTTTTTACTATTATTTTCATATTTTTTTAAAATACAAGCCTGTAGTGTATGAAATGTTAATTCAGATTATTACAGTTTAAACATTAATTTTGCACTATTTCCCTCCAAATCAAGCAGAAACTGCAATTCATTACCAATAAAAACCCTAGTCCAACTAATTGTACTGCGCAACAAGATATTGTGCCTTGTTTTATGTCTGGACAATTATCTCCCAATAATCTAGCTATGGCATGTTAATATATTTTTACTATTAAAGTCCCACATGGTGGGCCATACAATGTGCATACTTGTGACAGTAACATAATGAAGTGTTGGCAGATTAAAATGTTCCCAGCAGAATTTACAAATTAAAAAAGTCTGTAGCTGACATTATTTTCATTTCTGTGATTTATTAGTAAAGTCAGGTATGTAAAATAGCGATAAATTGGAACCATCAACCTTCGAAAGCATTCCTGTGCGTGTGTGTCGAGGAGGGAAAACAACTGACTTTCAAGATAATGTCAATAAGATAATATCATAAGATGGCAGGGAAAATTTATATGCATGCTATGTATTTCTGCATGTTATTTTTAGCTCAAGGTTTTAAAAGCAGCACGCCTCCGGATTCATGCTAATTTTCATGAAAATTTTGAAATGTATTTGAATGTGTAATATTGTGAAGTAACCAAAAGGAAGCAATTTACACATTATTAATGGCATTTACAAACCACGTAAATAACCAAAAAGTGGTAAAAATATGCTTAAATAGCCCTTACTGCGTTATAAACGCAGTAGAAATATAGTTATAAATACTGAAAAATCAGTTATCAATTAGACATAATATGTAAATTATTACTTGAATCTTGAAACTATTTACTTTTTCTTACATCTTAAGTTTGTACATTTTTCTCAAGTTTGATTTTATTGAAATATTTTGACTCATCTGGAGGCATGTAGCTTTAACAGGCTGATTAAAAAACCAGGCAGGGAATGTTGCTGGGGTATCTCTGTAGTTCTCATCTTGCAGTTAATTAGCTTCAAATAGTGGTTGGACACTTGTAAGATAAAAGTGATTTATAACTAGGTCTGTTACCAGTAATCTGACTCTCTGTACAAAATGAAAGTAGTTGCTACAGACCATATATCAGGGAAAAAAACTGAGCACTGAAAATAAAATTATAAAATTTTTGCAAATAGTAAGTTGAACTGAAATGTGAACTGCTTTTTCTCCTAATGCCCTGCACATTGTACTGTTTACATGCAGCGCCGTAGCAACACTTAGCAAACCTGCCCTGGTTAAAATTTGAAAAGTTATAAATATATTAGGTTGAAAAATCAATCTTGAAAATAAAAATAAAGAAAAGAAAAGTCTCCAATATAAGTTAAAGCAGAATGAAACAAATAAGGCTAAGTGTTGTGGAGACCGGCATTTACGAATTGATCACCATATCTTAGACCTACCACACCCAAGTGCAGCACATAGGCACCGCATAAAAGCACAGTCCTATTCTTGCAAACAATCAAAATGTTAATACAATATCCCTCCAAGAAGGCTTTGAAATATATACATTGTATGTGATAAATCATATTATCCAAACATTAACACAATTTTTCATTTAATACTTAGTTTATATGTGAAAGAAACTTTTGTGCTCCTGTAGACTGAAAGCTTGGACTGATCATCTATGAAGGATGCTAGATTAAATGGTCTAGCTTTGATACATATTCATTAACAAATGTCACTTGACTATAATGAGATTTTAAAGTTTTAAGATTCTCCTGGAAACAGAACTGTCTTGGCCTTTTCATAAAACTGTGAACCTGAGCTAATAGATAAGAGAACATAACATTTTCTTGTTTGTTTTCAAAGATATAAATAAATGTAAATTTTAATAAAATGGTATAAAGATGATAAGATTCAGAATGACAAAAAGTTTGTCCCAGACTGCTCAAAAATGCACCAGACAGACTGCAGAGACATTCTAGGTAAAAATAATTTCTGGAGGAGAATGCCCATCCCCTAATTGGCCTTTATATCAAAACAGGTCTGGCTAATCCATTGACATGAGATAAAGTTTTAGTGTTTCCATACAATGTACACCATGTGCCAACTCTCCGTTTATTATTATTAATGGCTTTACTAACACTATCTTAAAGTGTGTCTGTTCTATCTAGTTTTATTATCTGAAACTAAATGTATCTGACATTAACATTAATTTAATTCATACTTTAATTGAAATAATAAACATGTTTATCTAAACACTGATACACCACATCCTGATGATTAATAACAACATTAGGCCGTGTCTACACCTATTCAAGTTTCTTACATGTCACATTTAGATAAGCTAAATAAACGGCCCTTTCAACATTTTTTCAGGCACAATTTTTACTGAAATGTCTCATTAAGATAGCCCAGGATTTATACCTTTGTCTTTGTAAGACTATCATGTTTCTGTAAAATATGTGAAAAGAAGCGGGAAAATGATGCAATTAGCTAAAACAGAATGGAGTAAATGCGTTCATTCTTTTTTAAAATTGAAAAAATGTGACAAAAATTTATTTTGTTTGATGAAACTTATTCACTAAATGAACAAGATCATTTTAAATCCATTTTGACTCTACTTGAAAAAGAGCTCTTGTTTATTTTTTTACAATGTATTTATTTTTATTTATTTATTTTTGTTTGCTCTTCTGTGTATCAGCGTATTGATTTGTTCCTTTGACCAAGACATTGTAATCATTAACTGAAATTCAAAGGACATGTACACTGAATCACAACAAAAAGTCAGAAAATAATAAAAATAACAGCACTATCAAACCTTCGGGCACATGTTTTGTGTCAAACCGGTGTTATCAGTGTCTTGACAGCCAAAAACTTGTAGAAAAATAGAACATGTTCTAACTTTCTTGCAAGGAATTATCTTCTTGGATGTCACATAATTTCTCTTTAAAACTCATTCAAGTAGGGTGTCTACACTATCCAATACAAGAGAATATGATACTTGCATTCAAGACTTGGATAGGTGTAGACGGGCACTTACTCTTTGCAAAGCACAATCATTTTTTATAATTATTAATGGAGATTATAATGCTCCATTCCCACAACTTCAATACCAGTTTTCTTAAGGCCTCAACTGACAGTATGATTTTGAAGTACAACACCAATTAAAACTAAGATGTACAGACAAATCTTAATGTGTGAAGGCTACTATTTCTTAAATTCGGAAACCTTAAGTCTAGATGTGATTATTTCCCTTAATGGGCAATCATCTGTTTTGAATTTTTGTTGACTTATCTTTTAACTTTTGCAGTCAAGATTTCCAGTTTTCCAAAACAAATTTGTGATGGGAATTTAATTATAACATGACTTGTCATCATACCACTGATAGCAGTACCCTTGCATGTTTTATGATCCAATCATTTTTCAAGAATATGCATAGTTTAAAAGCAGGAAGATATAGTAATCATTTTACGGAAACTTAGATTTTCATTTTCACTGATATCATTGATCCTTTTGTCTGAATAAATACCTGTGAATGGTGTCAGTTCACTTTATTTTTTGCTGTTTTATCAAAATTGGATCTCTAACATGTTGATCAATTGGACATGAAGTTGGTTTCATAGCTTCATAAACTTTGCATTTTATTCTTAATTCTAATAGCATCAAATTTCTGGACATGTGTATCCTTCAATATTGGTTTGAACTCTGGAATCTTTCAATATTTTGTTCAATATATAGCCAACAGCAGAATAATGAAAATAACAGTAAAACTAGACATGCAAAGTCAAGCCTGCTCGTCCTAATTCAAACCTGTCCCAGCTTCAGATCAAGGAGAAAGATGTATGTATACATATGTGCGCAACACATCCTCTTTTTCCCCAAGGCAAAATCTTAACATTGCATTATCTTAGGTGGCGTTGACCATTTACCCTGTGCATGACACAGTCATGATGAACATTTTTGCCTGAACAATTCTTGTTATTTGAAAATTTCTCCATGCACAAAGAAGTTATGGCATGGACAAGTTCAGATGCTCACATGCACACACAAACAACCATTTTGACAACTATGTTGAGTTCATCGCAAAAGGTCTCAACAAAATTCCTCTGACTACTAAGCATAATACTTCAGAGCATAAGCTTTAATTTAACCTTTGACCTCTTGTGACCCCTACCTTATTTTGCCCGAGACAACTCAAATCAACATCGAGAACATCAAATTTTGTGCTAAGTTATCCATCCATGTATATAAAAGTTATACCAGCAAATGAATGTTTTAATTTATTATTTGACCTTTAACCCTTAAGTGTGGCCTTGACCTTTGCCATAGACAGAAGAATTTTTCGCACAATACTTTGCCTCACTATGGAGAATATTTGTCCCAAGTTATATTAAAATCCCTCCATGATGTAGAAGTTACACTCTAGACACAGGTTTTGAGCTGACCCCCAAGTGTGACCTTGACCTTTGAGCAGTGGACATGGATTTGTTTGTGTGCAACACACATCCCCATTATGGTTAACATCTATATCAAATCATTTTGTTATCCTTCAAAGAATAAGCAAGATATAAACCAAACAAACCATGGCCAACAAATTTCATTATTTTTATTTAACTTTTGACCTCTTGTAACCTTGACCTTCACTTTGCAAGAGACAACTCAACTCAAAATGGAGAACATTTGTGCTAAGGTATATTAAAATCCATCTATGCATATAGAAGTTATACTCGCAAATTTTATGAATGTTTTAATTTGTTATGTGACCTTTCAACCCGAAGTGTGACCTGACCTAACCAGACAATAAATTTTTTGTGCGACACTACGCCTCATTATGGAGAATATTTGTCTGGAGTTATATTAAAATCCCTCCATGCATGTAGAAGTTACACATTGAATGTTTATCACTGTAATTCATACAGTTAATATACTACAAAATGCAGAATCAGCCTACTATATTAATATTATACTCCTGGTTTAGACCCAGGGATTAGGATTGGGTTGGCCCTAAAAAAAAGTTTACAGCACAAAAACTTTGAAATCTAGAGATAAAAAGGACAGCTTTCCATATACTTTGTATATAAAATGAAATCTGCATGGTGGCTTCTGATGCATTAGGTGCACAATTTGAAAAAAAAAAATTCACAAAACTTCAGATTTAAGATTAAATCCTAGTCTATCTCTGAAAAAACTAGAAATGTATCAATAGGACATGGGTGCCCACACACTCCACTATTTTGTCAATCTACTGACTCTAGGTCAAAACTTTTGGGCTACACGTGACACAAGTTGAAAACTGAAAATCTTTTACTAAGTCAATGACAAAAACTCTACAAACATTGAACAAGAGCAGGTTGAACCAGGTGATGCTCCCAGACTAGGTTTTGGACACAGAAAAGTATATCTTTTGTAGATTCAGAGTTATGTCCCAGACAAAGTTCAAAGTGTGATAATTACAAACTTTGGCAATGCAAAGTTACTGTTCTTTGCACTGCACTTCTACTCAATTAGATCTATCTACCGACTTGTGCGCGCGAAACGTCGTCTCTATATGTTGATCATTTCTGTAAAATAGTTGTAAAATCCGACTTCAAAAAACAAAGTTATGGGCCAGACACAATTTTGCTTCAAGGTAATGCTGTGACCTTGACCTTCAAGGTAGCGACTAAAATGTTGCAAGCGACACGTCGTCTCAATATGGTGATCATTTCTGTGAAAAAGTTGTAAAATCCGACTTCAAAATAACGAAGTTATGGGCCGGACATGATTTTGCTGCAAGGTCATGCTGTGACCTTGACCTTCAAGGAAGCGACCCAAATGTTGCGCGTAACACATCGTCTTAATATGGTGATCATTTCTAGCGGTGTTACGATTCATCGATGCATCGTGATCTGCCCTGTCCTTGATGTATGCATCATAATGAAATTACAAATTCCAATATATTGAGATGCAATACATATTTCACCTCCCGATGTATCGATATAGCCAGAAAGTATTGCAATACACTAACAATATCTTCCAGGAAAATAAGGACAAACGTATTTTTTGAAAGACTGAGGAAAGAAAAATAGCTCGGATGAAAACAATGAACAACCGCGACTATCATCCTTGTCATCTTGTTTCCCCATGTCCGCAATCATTTAACGGTAACTAATCAAGTTTTATCAATTCCATATAAATGGGCTGGTGTTCTTTGAACTTGTTTATAACTAGAAATGTGTCATCATGCCACAGATGCCCCTGCATGCAGCCAAAATTTCAGATGTTATAATATTTAGTTCCAAATTTGTTTGTTTCATTTTAAGTTCAAAGCCCTTAAAACTTTTCAATGTTAACACAAACCATTTTCATACAATGTTCAAGGCACTGAAATTATTCAGTCTTAACCATATTGCATATTTGTAGCCAAAATAATGGCTACATACATTTCCACAAAAGTATGAGTGCTGAAACTGAAAGTTCCAAATTTTTCCAACATTCAGGAAAGATAAGTTTGTCCAAAATCATTGAACCACGACCAAATTCAAACTTAAACTGCTTATTCCTAAGATGTATCTATCTTATTTTCAAAGTGAAAGGGAAATAACTCTGCTAAAAAATCATCAAACCCTGACCAAATTCCAACTTGACCTGCCCATTCCTTTGACATATCCATATGTCAAATTTGAGTTGAATATGTAACACTGTTGGGTAGATAATGAACAGAAACTGTAAATTTCATATTACTTTCGAAGTGAAAGGGGCATTACTCTCCAAAAATCATTGAACCATGACCAAATTCGAACTTGGCCTGGGCATTACAAAAACATATCCATATGTCAAATTTGAGTTGAATGTGTTGTACCGTTGGGGAGATAATGAAGGCAAACTGAAAATTTCATATTATTTTCAAAGTGAAAGGGACATAACTCTGCCAAAAAGTATTGAACCATGACCAAATTTGAACTTGACCTGCCCATTCCTTTGATGTATCCATATGTCAAGTTTGAGTTGAATGTGTTGTACTGTTGGGGAGATAATGAATGCAAACTGAAAATTTCATATGTCAAGTTTGAGTTGAATGTGTTGTACCGTTGGGGAGATAATGAATGCAAACTGAAAATTTCATATTATTTTCAAAGTAAAAGGGGCATAACTCTGCCAAAAATCATCGAACCATGACCAAATTCGAACTTGACCTGTATTTTCTCATGACATATCCATATGTCAAATTTGAGTTGAATGTGTGCAACCGTTCTTAAGATAATGAACGGAAACTGATGATGACGGAATGACAGAATGACGGAACAGGGCAACACTATATGCCCCGGCCATTACATGGCGGGGGCATAATAATGAACGGAAACTGATGATGACGGAATGACAGAATGAAGGAAGGACGGAACAGGGTAACACTATATGTCCCGGCCATTACATGGCGGGGGCATAATAAAAAAAATAATTAGAAATCTATGAGTTTTCAAGAAAAAACAACCTACAAACATGAATTTGTAATTTTATTTAGTCGCACTTGATGTCGGATTAAAATAGTGATGATGACAACATTCCCATTGTGATATTCGTCACATATTCAGGGCTCGAATTTAACTTTTTTGGCCACTAGCAATTTTTTGCTAGTGGACAAATTTTTAACTAGCAAAAACTGAATTCAACTAGCACTTTTTACGACAATGATTTTTTAATTCCAAAATTGTTTAAACTTTTGTGTACATTCATTAATTGTTTAAATTATCATGTACCATAATAATTAATTCATTGTTGCTACAATTATGTATCATAATAATGAATTTTATTGAAAATGTTTTTATTAATATGAATTTTTTGTTTTATTTCTGCATAAAAGGTTTAAACATATTTTGTAACAGCTAACTTAATCATGAAATTGGGCATGAAAAAAATTATAATACTTTAAATTTAAGTTTAATTATTTCATGTGCTGAAAGACAAAGTTGTTGCTGGATATAGAGAATAACAAAATTAAAATTTTAATTTATTTGGACGAGTTCGAACTGCCCGGGGTACGAATCAGCAACGTAACTTTCTACTCGAAAACTTGATTTAGGGGACAGGGATTCTTATCAAATGTCAATCTACATGTAAAAAAACAATAATGCAATATTGTCGCTATAACGACGATGTCTGGTCTGGATTATGCGCACAACAGTCGACGCAAAATATTTTGGCAACATTTCAATCATCATCGAGTTCGTACGTAAGACTGGCGTGCAGTTCTTTCTCCCATTTTTAACCGTTTTAACTGAAGGTCTGATTGTCTTCCTTTTGATAGACTGTGAATCATCTTCTGTACTCAGAGTATTTTATCGGAAGACACATTTGCTTCAGTAAGTGGGAAGAAGTTTGTTATTTTTCGTTTAGACATTTTATTCCGATCACGCTTGATTTACACGGACAAAATGACATTTGGACTTGTTTAAATTTGTGTACTTTTTTAAGCGAGGTTAAGGTATAGAAAATGTAAACAAGACAGCAAGTGTGCTCATAGTTTATAACTTGGGACTACCTGCGAATATTACGCCCCATTTATATTTCGGATTTTCCTGACGAGCGTATTCCGTTTTTTCTTCAACTCGCAAAAAATTGCGAGTAGTCATAAATCTAACTCGCAAAATCATTTTTCAACTAGCATTTTGCGAGTCTGCGAGTGTTAAATTCGAGCCCTGTCATATTTATACTTTTATTTCTGTTGACATCATTTTCCCGTAAAAAAACAACAAAACAAACAAACAGAAAACATGTAGACTGCAAAATATTAAGAAGGGGAAACTATAGTTAATCCTCCCTGGTCATATAATTCACGAGTTTTGGGAACATTGTAGTTTTTGGGGAACCAACAGACAGCGTTGTATAAGGTGGAAAGGTGGAAGACCGGACATGGAGTGTCTCAAAATAAAATACTCTGGGGTTGAGCACAAATTTTTCGAGAAAACTAAGAGTGAAACTGATAAACTGTTATTTTCACAGTTGTTGACCTAATTATAAATCACTTGTTACTATTTTTTTTCACAAGAAAAATCTTTAGTGGTGTATTGTAAGACTATAATTGTTAAACTGCCATATTTACAGTAGTGGACTTTAGTGTTAGAATAGTACATATTAATTTGCTGTTATGATTACCTTTAATCCTTAAGTAACCAGAAAAGTAAATTGTTGAAATATCAAAATCGGAAACCAAGTTATAACAACAAGTTCAAGAGTTTGTTTTTTTTGTTATTGTAATAGTTTTATGTTATATTCGTAATTATGCTGTAAACAAATGGCCAAATTTTTATATACTAAGTCAGTATCGTGATACGTATCGCATCGCAACATAAGAATCGCAATATGCATCGCATTTCTTCAAAGTATGCAATACATATCGTGAATCGCATCGTTTTGAAATTTAAATATCGTTGATATGTATCGTGACAGAAAAAAATGCAATGCACAGCCCTAATCATTTCTGTAAAATAATTGTAAAATCTGACTTCAAATAACAAAGTTATGGGCAGGACACGATTTTGCTTCAAGGTCATGCCGTGATCTTGACCTTCAAGGTAGCAACCCAAATGTTGAAAGCGACATGTTGTCTCAATATGGTGATCATTTCTGTAAAATAGTTGTAAAAACCAACTTCAAATAAAGTTGTGGGCTGGACACAATTTTGTTTCAAGGTCATGCTGTGACCTTGACCTTCAAGGTAGCAACCCAAATGTTGCACATGACACATAGTCTCAATATGGTGATCATTTCTGTGAAAAAATTGTAAATCTGACTTCAAATAACAAAGTTATGGACCGGACACAATTTTGCTTCGAGGTCATGCTGTGACCTTGACCTTCAAGGTAGAGAGCCAAATTTGTGCACAACGTGTCATTTCAATATGGTGATCATTTCTGTGCAAACAATCGTAAAATCGGACTTCAAATAATGAAGTTATGGGCTGGACACGATCGCTGCAAGGTCATGCTGTGACCTTGACCTTCAAGGTAGCGACTAAAATGTTGTGTGCTACACGTTGTCTCAATATGGTGATCATTTCTGTGAAAAAGTTTTAAAATCCTACTTCAAATAACAAAGTTATGGGCCGGACACGATTTTGCTGCTAGGTCATGTTGTGACCTTGACCTTCAAGGTAGCGACTAAAATGTTGCGTGTGACACATAGTCTCAATATGGTTATCATTTCTGTGAAAAACTTGTAAATCCGACTTCAAATAACGAAGTTATGGGCCTGACACAATTTTGCTGCAAGGTCATGCTGTAACCTTGACCTTCAAGGTAGCGACTAAAATGTTGGGTGCGACACGTTGTCTCAAAATGATGATCATTTCTGTGAAAAAGTTTTAAAATCCACCTTCAAATAACAAAGTTATGGGCCGGACACGATTTTGCTGCTAGGTCATGTTGTGACCTTGACCTTCAAGGTAGCGACCCAAATGTTGCGTGCGACACGTAGTCTCAATATGGTGATCATTTCTGTGTAAAACTTGTAAATCCGACTTCAAATAACGAAGTTATGGGCCTGACACAATTTTGCTGCAAGGTCATGCTGTGACCTTGACCTTCAAGGTAGCGACTAAAATGTTGTGTGCGACTTTTTGTCTCAAAATGGTGATCATTTCTGTGAAAAAGTTTTAAAATCAGACTTCAAATAACAAAGTTATGGGCCAGACACAATTTTGCTGCAAGGTCATGTTGTGACCTTGACCTTCAAGGTAGCGACCCAAATGTTGTGTGCAACATGTCATCTAAGTATGGTGATCATTTCTGTGAAATAGTTGTAAAATTCGACTTCAAATATCAAAGTTATGGGCCGGACAGGAATTTCGGGACGGACGGACATTCCAGGGACAATATGCTCCCCCGAATTTTTTCGGGAAGCAATAAAAAAGGGGCCGTGCTGACAAGAAAGCACTTTGAAAGTTTGACTTTGGGCCGGATTGACTAATTTGGGGTCGGATTGACTAATTTGGGGCCGGATTGACTTTTTGTACCGAGATCTTCTGCAAAAAAATAAAATAATGATGAAGCAGGTATTCATGAAACTGGACACAAACTAGTCTATGAGAGGAATTGTATGTTTTTACCAAATGAGTGGCTTACATTTTTACTCACAACTTTCTTTGAAAATCAAAAGAGCGCTACACACAGTACAGTATTGACGTCGCTTGAACATTCAAAAAATTTAAATGCCAACTTGGTAAAACCATTTTAAATTTCATCAAGTAAAATATACAATCAAATATGATAAATTTTATTTTATAAAACATATAATATATAACTGCTGTCATGCCATCTGTCTTCAATGCCATACTATATTATTGTTTGAAATTTTTGATTTTAGATGTAAGCGACCATAGAAAATGAAAAATGGACAAAAATGAAGTGTTCATATTTCATGGTCCAGATTTTGCAGTAAATATGCATCGAATCACTTAATTGAAATTATACAATGCTAATGATTTGTTTTTATACATTTATTGACAGGGATAGAAAAAATGTGTGTTGAATGTATGAAAATTAAAACAAATGTCATAGGTTTTCGCGAATGCGGAATGGTAATAATTCGGCCCACTGTCTTTTCGACCCAAAACTATTCGCCGTTTGAAAAATTGTCCATAGTTTCTTACTGGCGTCTGAACCCAGACTTTCTGATTTCAAGCTTTGTTTAAGGTCTAACCAAACACACAAAAATCCTGGAAATGGCTTATATGCAATAATCACGTGAAAGACTGTACTTATTGAAATTATGTTTAAATTATCTATTTTCTTTAACAGTTTTTAATGTAATTCACGAATTCGAAAACCTAGCTAAACGCCGTTTTCCGGTACATTCAATGATTCTGTACATAGCTCTGGGGAATTCACCTAATGGAGTGTAATAGCGAACTCGATGTTTTCGGCCTTTTTTAAATTAAATTGAAAGAATACAGTTATTTCTTTATAAGAAAATAATTAAATATCATTGTATGAATAATTCCATACAAAAAAATAAAGTAAATACACAAGTTTACGCAGAAAATAACCTTATTTATTATGAAAGATTCCACTACGTCTGTTTGAATTTTATTGATTTTCATTATAAATAATTTATTTTTTTGAATAATTTGCAATAGATATTAAAGAAATATTGATTATTTTCAAAAACATCATTTTTTTTACCTTAAAAGGTTAAATAATGATAGAAAAATAGAAATATCACGTAACTGTGTTATGTACTTCATTTGGTGTAATTCCCCAGAGCTAAAACAGTAACGTACCGGAAAACGGTGTTTAGCTAGGTTTTCGAAAAGGTCAATGGCACATTCAAACAGTCAGATCTATTAGTTTTTAACAAAGGGAATGAATATGATAACTAGATTTGGTGAAAACATTATACATATATGTATTATTTGAATGCACCAAAAAGATAACCATTCATAATCATTATCAAATCAAGTATTCAACTTCACAACATTGAAGATTATACTATGTCACTATACAATCAGTAACCAGTCTATATCCGGAACTTCTATCAATACACTAACTACTTTTGTTTTCATTTTGATTTGTTTTGATTTTTGTTGTTGTCTTTATTTTTCCATATATAATATTGTTTTAAGATAATGACTACATCTGAAGGGCATATGGTATACATATATACAGTTTTTCAAATCATATTGATATTTTATATCGAGAAAAGATATTGCAATAACCAGTATACCACTGTAATTTCAAATACTCGTCTTATTTCACTTTCATACAAGTTTTAATGATGGCAGTAAAAATATGTTCTGTGCTTACAATTTTGATGTGTTTTGTTTGCACTTGTCCATTACATGTTTTTTTCTGACCATATTTTGTCTTCACTGCCATGAAATATTTCCATTAGTTACATAATAACGGTTATGGTTTTAGACATGTTTGGCACCTGCTTTTATATATGTTTTGGGTTTTCATAATTTTGAAATCTTTTTAATGAGTCAAAATTTTCAATATTTTCAAATCTATATCGATTATTGACTGACAGAAAAATATAAATGATATACGAAATTGTACTTTGAGTTTGACAATCATTTCTACTCCGATCATGTCCACTCTAATGCAAAAAGACTATGTATTTCATGAACATACTAATAACATCATAATGATTTTATTCAAATTACAATTCTAGCTGGAATAGTATTTACATTGTATATTCAAATTAAACTGGAATTACACCTGTACTGGGATTTTTGATTCCAGTTCCAGTTGGGTCTTTATATAATCTGCTGGAATTTCATCGGTTTTTTCACTAGGTTAAATCAAGTTTATTTCATCAGAGCAAAATTTTGATTGATTTAAAAACATATAGTATTGTGAAATACTGCAAAATTAATGAATTAGTATCAATACATTATTTCATTTAATATTAAATATTTTTGATATTATTATATATGGGGAAATGAGCCATGCCTACTTGCTTTATATTAAAGTATGTGGCAAGTTTTGTAACATTTGCCAAGTTAGTAATTCAAGCATAATTACTTTTTCTTTTCACATATACATAGATTACATGAATATCAATTTACACATGGAATGAATTTACCTAATATTAAAAATAATTAAATTATTGCTGAATATATCAAATGAAGGTACTCACTTAGACAGAGTTTACACTACTCAGGTGTTATCCTGTTTTTTTTTTTCTCTTATGCTAAATTTTTAATGATTCTTTCTTAGTTATACATGTAGCTGGAGGGTTCGTTCAAACTTTTACATAATTATATACAACAATATATGTAACTAATCATTATTCTATTGTATTGAGGGGGTAACAAGAGGATGATCATGATTTCCTGAAAGAAAAACAACACAATTTTTTATTTAAGTATCAGAACACTAACATATATTAAGCTTATGAGATAATCTTACTGCAGCTTGGCAATGAAGCTATGTATAATTTGTTTCCTCTATAAATGATCAAATTTTTATATAAAATATTATGAATTAACTGAACTGCAGAAATGCAGGTCATTGATCAGATTTGTACATTAACATAATGATAAAATCTTGTTATACAGTTGAAGTATTTTCTTTTAGAAGGAACAATTTTGATGTAAACTATCATTACCATTTCATAATGTATACTGTAAATACCTTTGCATATAATTGTGGGTCACTGACCAAGACCCATAACTCTAGCATGGATATTCTCTGAATTATTCTTATTTGTTAACTTCATTGAACTGAGGATAAAATATGACAGCTCTTGTTTTCTTTAATGATATTTTGTTTTTAATATTATCTGAAATTATATATAAATATATTTGCAGGGGAAATACACATTCTACTGTCGAGAATTTAGAAAAACTCATGAAGTGCTACAACCTGTGAAAATGTTTGCCAGGGATCCATCTCTTGGTTTTAGGGATATTTTGTTTACAGATTATTAAATTTTTGAAAGAGGTTTGTCCTTAATTTATGGGACTCTTTTCTTGGTTAAACTAAAACTATTCATTTCAATGATAAGACAGAGAAGCCAATATTTATAACATACATTTTTATAAAAATTCAAGATAGTATTATGTATTCTCATATGATGCCAGTATTGGTATTTCCAGGTTGTAATTCAGATAAACACAAAATTTTCATTAATATCTAGCTTAAAATGAATCGTGTTTAAACAATGTTGATAGTTTGTGCACTAATAACTACTGCTTTTCAGGGAAAAAAGATTGCAATTGTGGATTCCAATGAGTGTAAAAAGACTAGGCTATCATATGTCAAATTACTACAGAAAAAGGTCAGTCTCTAGTACAAAGATTTTCTTTTTCTTGGAATTCTGGTTTCTAATTAGCTAAAAGACCCGTATTAGAATGTTGTATTACGCATAATTTACAAGCTTGCTTTGATGCTTTTTTTCAATTAATCACAATGACTTATATTGTGACATTTTGGGAAAGTGCTTGCATTAGAGAAAACTGATAAGAAATATATTTGATGGATATCTGGATAAGTAAGTCTTATTGACAGAGAAAGATAAAGAATAGGAAGTCATAACATAATAGACCTTTGAAATAATTCTCAGCATTAACAATTTGGACACATTAACTATTTATTTCAATTTTAGTGTGAACATATGTCCATAGCAGTCGTCAGTATTTTACCCAAATATGGCTGTGAGCAGTTGTTCTGGACACGGGAACAAAGATTGGCTTCAGAGTCTGCTCTCTTTGAAACAAGAGATGGCTGTACATCGGAGATTTCTGTCAACGACAGTCGACTAACTAAGTGGTTCTCTAAAGATTCTGACATGGAGATAAAGTACATGCATGGTATAGGTACATAGTTAAATATCATTTTTAAAAGGAAACCTAGCAAACACACTGGTTTTCCAAATAGTTTGGCTGTAGTCTAGAATTGGTAATTTTTGATAGAAGTTATACAGGAAAGCTAGTAAGTAGTATTAACCACCGAGATATGGTTGAAAAGATGTTAATATGGGGGGGGGGGGGAAGAAAAACAACAAAAAAACAGAGACCTGTTATTTTCATACTGTCTCTCTATTAACCAGTTCATGCATACTTGGATAGCGGATCTATATATCCTCACTTAAGATTGTTCCCAGAAAATATACTGGAGATGCATGACATATTCAAAAGGAAAGGGTAATCCAATGTAATGATTCGTAAAGGAAAAGACGTGTCTATGTATTGCAGAGTGATATACAGTATAGTTCTAACAGTATGGTTTTAGTCTGCTAAGTTTAACAAGACATCAGCATTTCTAGTGTACATTATCTTACGTCTTAGGAATAGATATTTAGTATAGGACAATAACTTATAAACATCAATATGTTTATGTAATGATAACCAATTGTTTTTAATTGACTTTCCAGTTGAGAGGCCTTCTGAATCTGAAGGCTGCACAGTTATTGAGAAGCATACTGGAATTTACACTACGTCTGTCTACAAAGTAAGTTAATTGTGAAGTTATGATAATTACTCAGTAGAATTTATTCAATACTAGTAAGTTAAATAGATGAATATTTATATTAGTTTAAAATTTCAGAAAGGATTGTCTAAAAGTTTATGTCTGACACAACTGATTCTGCAAAATCCAGTGGAATTAGAAGTCACTTGTCACTTGTAGAGAATACGGAAATTACTGGTTAGTTGTGTAGGTAAACTAGTTAGGTGGATCAGCTACCAAGATAAAAACTAAAGACTTATTGAAATCAGTGTAAATGCCAGACAAACTAACAAACAGAATCATGTGGTGTTAGTATACAGAAAGTATCCTGGTACAACCTTCACTTGTTTAAAATTCATTATTTCACATCATGTTAGACAAAGATCAACATTATGATGGTATACTGAACCCTATAGTAGTAGCATTATTATTATGATATACACTTTAAAGATGCATTATTGCAAGGAGCTTTAAATATCATTATACATGTAAATACAGTTTAGAAGATAGCTAATTGCAAGCAAAATCAGCCAGATTATAACCGGTACTCATTCCAGTGAAATGTGCCTGGTTGTCACAAATGCTTCATGAAAAATAGCCAAATTACACGCAGTCTGCTACATAAGGACTGTTGTTATTACAATCTTCCACATTATCATAAATACTCTTTGAAAAATATTACATACAAGCAATCGTGCCAGATTCTTCAAAAAAGCAACTCAGTTTGTATGTTTATGTGTTTTTTTTTTCCAATTTTAACACATTTGTCACAGGGTGAGAAAAATGTGTAGCCTGATCTGGACTCAAACCCGGGACCCTCGGAATACTGTACCACGGCTCTATTGACTAAGCTATTAGTCACTTACACACTATCTCCTCTAAATAGTGAACAGTTCTAAACTGTGACAAATGTTTGGTTATATCTCAACAGTCAGTTTCCTGGATAACTAACCAGTAATTACCAATATCTCCATAATTGATCAACTACTAGTCCCACATGATATCTAAATTAGTGGTAAGAGACAAAATGACCATAAGACTCTATATCCAAGGTCATTGGCGTCCGCGCCGAAGCGCGGCGCTCTTATGGAATGAGATCAGATTTTGTGAAAGGGCGACAGCAACTTCTCGAGCCTTTTAGTCGGTCATAATAAAAGCCGAAAATTCCGATCGGTATTATTAAATAAGAATGAAATGTCGCGATATGTTACAATGAATTTTCGCAATGCAAACATTTACAAATGAAATAACCTTTTCCGTCAATAAATCGCGCTCTTCGGGGTTTTTTATTTATCATTTTGTAGTACACAGTCGGTTATCATGTCATGGTATGTTATTGTTGTACATGTATCCTAGAATGATCAGTTGATGACCGACCTAAATATTCCAAAAACTATTTATAGATATATCTTTTATCACTCCTATCGGTAAATGCCGGTCTCTCCCGGTCTATTTTGACCAGGATTTACTAGTGACCGGCGAATAGTACCACACGTTTATTGTCCGGTCTCTCCCGATTTTGGAGTAGATGTTTGATATCGTTACAATTGGAAAAAAACAACAATAGCATGTTTCATTTTATCTATATGAGATAAAAACAATAACTATGTACACAGATTTATATGTAATATAAATCCGTGATATGTACAATAATTGAGAAAAAGGTACATTTTTTATGGTATTAAAATGACATTATCAACTTAGAAACATTTTATTTAATTATTCAATTTGTTATCCGTGTTTAGTAAAGATGCCGAGGAATTATTCAAAGTTACAAATTAGATTTTATGAATTATTCAATTGATCGATAATTTAAAAAAAATGATAAAGAAAAATACAATGTACATGTACATGGTTTAAGAATAAACAATATTATATATTGAAAGATAAACCATAATTTACTGACTTTTTTCCAGTTAAGAATTTTACTTATAATCGTCGGTCAATATGACAATTGAATTCTTAAAAATTTATTTTACAATTTTAATAAAAAAGAGTAGTAAAAACTCAGTATTAAAAATAGCACATAAAACACAAAAAAGAATAAAAGAAAACAATATTCATAAAATTTGTATTTTTTTTAAATTAAAATTAATAGATATTACAATTATTGTATAATAAACAATTATGCTCAACATGATCAACATGGTAATATAACCAGTGTCATATTTTTACTAACTTAAAGTGTGAACAGATACCTTAAGGGGGTCTTCGCTAATAGCGATAACATGTACATAATAAGGGACAAATGTGTGGTACGTGTTGATCATGCGTTACACATATGGATTATAAATGATTGCATACATGTATATCCGTTGCTATTAATAACCACGATCATAAAGAAATAACAAGTAATATTCTAATCTCTAGCATGCCAATCAAAGTTCATAATGAACAATGTCTTTCGTCCGCTCATTCATAAGTGGTATACATTTCTGGTAGTTTATAAGAATATCTTGTCATCATATGTGTACTAGTTCATCTTCACTTGCTGCATTTCTTGCTTGGACGCCCTTTGATGCTTTGCATCAATGCTTTTCTTGTTTTGTCTTGGAGAAAATTCACCTGACACAAGGATTTAACAAGCGATTCCTGTATTTCAAATTAAATCCTTTCCCTGCTTAGCTAAGCAGACGAATTAAGATTAGCAAGTATAAAAATCTATGATTTGTAGAATTTGTATATTTATATTAATTATTATATTGTGAATTTTTTACTTTAAGTTTGAAGTACCTGTGATATTTATCCAATGGGAAGTGATTTGTGAACTAGAGGATGACAACAGAAGAATGTCCAAGTTGTCAAAGGCATTACATTTGTGGGCAGACATTAATATATGTGGAAGAATTATTGTTGTATGTGATGGTTCACAGGTCAATACTGGTAAGTTATTGTTTTCTATGTTATGATATCTTTATTTACATGTTTTTAGCTCCACTTTTTGAAGAAAAAAATGTGGAGCTTTTGTCATGACCCTGAAGTTGGCATTGTTTTATCTTTTTAGCTCACCTGAGCTTGCTCAGGGTGAGCTTTTAGGATCGGTGAATGTCCGTCGTACGTCGTACGTCCACAATTGCTTGTGAACACTCTAGCGGTCGCATTTTTGCCTCAATCATCATCAAACTTGGTCAGGATGCTTATCTAGTTGAAAGCTCGGATGAGTTCGAACATGGCTCATCTCGGATGAAAAACTAGGTCACAAGAGCTAAAAATAGAAAAACCTTGTGAACACTCTAGAGGTCACATTTTTGACCCAATCATCATCAAACTTGGTCAGGATGTTTGTCTAGGTGATAGCTCTGATGAGTTCGAACATGGGTCATCTCGGATGAAAAAGTAGGTCAGAGGAGCTATAAATAGAAAAACCTTGTGAACACTCTAGTGGTCACATTTTTGAACCAATCATCATCAAACTTGGTCAGAATGCTTGTCTAGTCAATTGCTTGGATGAGTTGGAACATGGGTCATCTCTGATGAAAAACTAGGTCACAGGAGCTAAAAATAGAAAAACCTTGTGAACACTCTAGTGGTCACATTTTTGACCCAATCATCATCAAACTTTGTCAGGATGCTAGTTTAGATAATAGCTCGAAAGAGTTCGAATATGGGTCATCTCGGATGAAAAACTAGGTCACCGGAGCTATAAATAGAAAAACCTTGTTAACACTCTAGCGGTCACATTTTTGCATCAATCATCATCAAACTTGGTCAGGATGCTTATCTAGTTGATAGCTTGGATGATTTCAAACATGGGTCATCTCGGATGAAAAAGTAGGTCACCGGAGCTAAAAATAGAAAAACCTTGTTAACACTCTAGCGGTTACATTTTTGCATCAATCATCATCAAACTTGGTCAAGATGCTTGTCTAGGTGATTGCTCGAATGAGTTCGAACATGGGTCATCTCGGATGAAAAGTAGGTCACAAGAGCTAAAAATAGAAAAACATTGTTAACACTCTAGCGGTCACATTTTTGCATCAATCATCATCAAACTTGATCAAGATGCTTGTCTAGGTGATAGCTCGGATGAGTTCAAACATGGGTCATCTCGGATGAAAAAGTAGGTCACAGGAGCTATAAATAGAAAAACCTTGTGAACACTCTAGTGGTCACATTTTTGAACCAATCATCATCAAACTTGGTCAGAATGCTTGTCTAGTCAATTGCTTGGATGAGTTGGAACATGGGTCATCTCTGATGAAAAACTAGGTCACAGGAGCTAAAAATAGAAAAACCTTGTGAACACTCTAGTGGTCACATTTTTGACCCAATCATCATCAAACTTTGTCAGGATGCTAGTTTAGATAATAGCTCGAAAGAGTTCGAATATGGGTCATCTTGGATGAAAAACTAGGTCACCGGAGCTATAAATAGAAAAACCTTGTTAACGCTCTAGCGGTCACATTTTTGCATCAATCATCATCAAACTTGATCAAGATGCTTGTCTAGGTGATAGCTCGGATGAGTTCGAACATGGGTCATCTCGGATGAAAAACTAGGTCACAGGAGCTAAAAATAGAAAAACCTTGTTAACACTCTAGAGGTCACAATTTTGACTCAATTGTCATCAAACTTGGTCAGGAAACTTGTCTAGGTCATTGCTGGGAATAAATCCAACATGGGACATCGTGGATGAAAAACTAGGTCACAGGAGCTAAAAATAGAAAAAAATCTTGTTAACACTCTAGTGGCTACTGTTGTGATCCAAATATTTTGTTAATTGGTCTAAAAGTTTGTTTTGATGATTTCTAAGTCAAGATCCAACATGGGTCATCTTGGATGAAAAACAAGGTCACACCGCCCAAATATGGTAAAACCTTGTTAACATTCTAGTGGTCACATTTTTGACTCAATTATCATCAAACTTGGTCAGGATGCTTGTCTAGGTAATTGCTTGGATGAGTTCGAAATCGCATGTGAAACTAGGTCACCGGAGCTAAAAATAGAAAAATCTTGTTAACACTCTAGTTGCTACTGTTTTTCTCCAAGTATCCTGGAAATTGGTCTGAAAGTTTGTTTTGATGATTTCTAGGTCAAGTTTGAATATGTGTCACCTGGGTAAAAAACTAGGTCACACTGCTAAAATCCTTGTTAACACTGTAGTGGTCACATTTTTGACTCACCTGTCATGAGACTTGGTCAGAATGCTTGTCTAGGTAATTGTTTGGATGAGTTTGATAAGTCAGGTGAGCGATCTAGGGCCATCATGGCCCTCTTGTTAAATATTAGGCCCATTTTCTCAGAAACTGTTGAGACGGGTCTTGTTTAAATAGATTTACAGTCAAGGATAATTTAAAAATAAAGATATGAATTGAAATAAACTAATATTAGAATTCAACCCTCTTGCAATATTTTTTGATAATTTTAAGTAGCCACTTATTATATTCCTAAGTCTGTGATAAATAAGATATAAAAAAATGTACATGTAATTGATTGATGAAACTCTAAAATTAATGTAACAATGTTTATAGGAGAACACATACATGAATAGAGAAGTGAAAACATTTTTATTATCACAGTCTGCTGTATGATGTAATTGTATTGCTTAAAAGTGAAATGTAAAAATATTTCACTTCAAAACAAGTTTAATGTACTATGTTAAATAAATATATCAATAATTTAATTTGATGCATTTTGATTAAAAGTTTTCTTGTAGTGTAAGATAAGATATAAATTATATCTAACTGGTTGGTTAGCATACATGGAAAATATTACTTGTATATATAATACAGGTGAAGAAACAAAGATACAACAACAAGCAAATATTGACACATCTGTCAGCAGCTTGATAAAACAGGTAATAAATACTTCTTACATTAACTTTTCAAGCTTCTATTATTGGGGATATAATGTTAATAGTAAAACCCTAAAGTTTGTCATGGACATGTAGGCTGGCATGACTTTGTGCTTGTACCAACGACTGTTGTTTTTTTGGAGTTTTTTTTTTCAGCCCAAAAATTCCTTAAAATACATTTTAAAAAATTTAAAATCACCAATTGCATATTTTTCATTTCTTTCAAAGAATTATCTTGATTGAAAAAAATATAAATGTCAGCTGCCAATAAAAGGAAATAAAAACCATGGAAATTTTAGTTTTTTGTAAACTTCACCTATGAGTGACAACATTGGGATGTTGCTTTGCTTTCAGTATGGAATTTACTTTAGGGAAGATGTCTTTATATATGGATTAAATTATAGCCTTATACACATCTTACAGGAAGAACAACCTTTCACACATATGTTACTATTGGGTACTTTATCCAACAATTGAAAATAAAGATTTCCATTGGTAATCTGAAGACTATAAGATTGGCCCAAAAAAACCCTTGTAAATTTGTTTGCAAATTATCTTTCACTCTTGGTTCATTGATTTGTACTGAACCATAGAAGTGAGATTGACAACATATGCATAAAAAGAGGTTTAACCTTTCAGTTGTATATACTTAAATGAATTATTTAAACATATTTATCAGGGAAATGTTTTTTATCAAGAAATGTTGTTGTTTTTTCCTAGTTTACCAGATGTCCAGTATATGTATACCATGTTGTGGATAGGAAGCAAGCTGGCAGTTACATTGTCCCTCCAAAACCAGGAATTCTGGCATTTTTACAGCAGAGGCATTGTCTAAATTTACACTCTAGGGTAAATATTTTAAACAGTTTAATATATGCTTGAATTTAAACAGTATACCTCCAGATTCATGCTTATTGTCATAAAGATTTTGAAAATGAAATTTATATGTATAATATTGTGAAGTAACCAAAGAAAGTAATTTACACTTGCAGACTGTGAGCACTTTAAATCCACATAAATTACCAGAAACAGGTAGAAATATACACAAAAAAGCCTTTACTGCATTACTCGCCTAGAGCAAAATAGGCCATTAATCGCACACAAGATATGAATTATAACTTGATTCTTGAATCTTTTTATTTTTAAATGAGTGTATTTTTCTCACAATTGATTTTCTTTAAATATATTGGCTCATCTGGAGGCAAAAAAAGTATTTATTGACAGTCTGACAAAATAAGGGAACAATGTAGATCAATGTTGGCCTGCACTGGTTATGTGGGGTCATTCAGTTGTTGGCCAGCAGGCTAAGGATTAACTTATTTTTCTATTTCCAAGAGTATTCATTATTACATATGACACCATTGATTATCATTAACAGCTTCATATGTTATTTGAGTTGACAAATATTTTTGTTTTATTTCAGAGAAGTGTTTACATGTTTGAGACATCATGTCACATGAAAATGGCCGAAAATGCAGGAGTCAGACATATTAAGGTGAGGTGGTAGGGAAGTTGAACAAGTTACTTTTTCAGCTGTATAATTATGTTCATAAGTTACATATCAAGTTGTCATGAGGTGGTTGTTCTACTAGGGCAAAAGCTTGTGCCAATCATGAAGCAGTTTTTGGATTATTTATTTACCATTGAGGCTTGAAATTGCCATTTGTGTATAACTTAGCATCTTGTGTGTCTTAGAAGTAGCACACCTTTATATTATATCGTGAATAATTTAAAAGTGTTATAACATGTAAATATGTTATAAAGAAGACAAATTAAGTTATTAAATTTAGTGTAAGGCGCTTTATCACAAAAAATGCTGAAAATGTGCAGAAACAGATTTACGTTAGTGCTCTGAAAGAAATACATGTATGACAAAAATAGTAAATTCTCCAATATTTTGCCCTTTATAATCCTTTTACATTGGATTTGTGACTTTTAACATCTTTCTAAAAAAAAAAAATGGATATTTTGCATGTTTTGTTACTTAAATATTAGTAGCGAGAATAGAATAAATTTTTAGCTCACCTGTCACTTTGTGACAGGGTGAGCTTTTGTGATCACTTTTCGTCCGGTGTCCGTCCGTCGTCATCCGTAAACTTTTACTTTAAATTACATCTCCTCATAAACCACTAAGCCAATTTCATCCAAACTTCACAGGAATGTTCCTTTGGTGGTCACCTTTGAAAATTGTTCAAAGAATTTAATTCCATGCAGAACTCTGGTTGCCATGGCAACCAAAAGAAAAAACTTTAAATATCTTCTTCTAAAAATTCCAAAGAGCTAGAGCTTAGATTTTTGGCATGAAACATCTTCTAGTGAGTGTCTACCAAGTTTGTTCAAATAAAAGCCCTGGGGTCAAAATTGGCCCCGCCCCAGGGGGTCATTGATTTTTCCTATATGTATATAGTAAAAACTTAAAAAATCTTCTTGTAAAGAACCCAAAGAGCTAGAGCTAAGATATTTAGCATGAAACATCTTCTAGTGGGTGTCTACCAAGTTTGTTCAAATAAAAGCCCTGGGGTCAAAATTAGCCCCACCCCAGCGGGTCATTGATTTTCCCTATATGAATATAGTAAAAACTTAAAAATCTTCTTTTAAAGTACCCAAAGAGCTAGAGCTAAGATATTTAGCATGAAACATGTTCTAATGGATGTCTACCAAGTTTGTTCAAATAAGAGCCCTGAGGTCAAAATTGGCCCCGCCCTGGGGGACATTGATTTTCCTTATAATTATGTGTATAGCAAAACCTTAAAAATCTTCTTTTAAAAAACCCAACGACCCAGACTTTAGATGTTTAGCATGAAACATCTTCTAATGGGTGTCTACCAAGTTTGTTCAAATAAAAGCCCAAGGGTTTAAACTGGCCCTGCTCCGTGGGGCCTATATACAGGTGAGCGACTTCAGGGCCATCATGGCCCTCTTGTTTGATATTGAGATTTAACAAATTATCACTTTAAGAATAAAATTTCAAAAGTTTGAAATCTGGCAATAGGACGGGAGAGGAATATCTGTATCAGAATTTCATTAGGCAGTAGTGAACCTGGAAGTGTTTGGGAGCTGTAAATACATGATATGCATACCATTCAAAATCTAAACTTTTGACAATGTTTATCATTTAATTTAACTTTTCTTTTTATTCATTATTTAACCTTTCAGTTTGATCACCTGTATAAATGACTGATCTCAAGGAACATTACCATTCCTTAGCTTAGCTTGTTTTTAAAATTTGACAAAATAGAATTTAAGCATATTACACATAAATTTTATTACAAGTTAGCTGTATGTAAAAAGTTGTATTGAAGTTTTAATGATAATAATATTGGTATTTTTTCAGGCTTCAAGAGTGATAGATCACCCATCCTTGGTAAGAATTGTATTCGCTAAAGCTAAAACATTTTATGTTATCATGGTGTCTATTTAGAAATGTCTCTTAGGGTTAGTTAAGAAGTATTCTAAAGACCTAAAATTTTGTTGTCACTTCAGTGAAATCCAGTCAAAATGAAAAAAACTTTCAAAGTTATGCACTATTTGATGATAATTTTTGTGAAATAAATAAAAAATTATTTCATTTTAGCTCTACTTTTTTTATGCCCCCGGGTATATAGTAATTGAACCGTCCGTCCGTCCGTCAAAGCAACCAAATAGGGTTAGGGGGCCATCTAACAGTAAACAGAACAAAAGAGAACAAAAGAGTTAATTCCATACAATAGAATAAGGGGTCATAGCCCTCTATTAAACAAAAGAAAATAACAAAAGAAATGGCCCTTTAGTCCATTTAAGTGGCACATCCGTCCGTCTGTCCGTACGAGGTTAACCTAGAACGGCCAGTTGGATTTTTCTTAAGTTCTACCTGTACCAATGGCTTCATAATTTACACACTTACTAATCAATACAAAGTATATGATCTGGGCAAGTTACATAACTATGGCTTCCATTTGCACCAAGTTATGGCCCTTTTCAGCACTTAGAAAATGAATAATGGTTAACCTAAACTGGCAAGTTGGAAATATCTTATGTTCTATCTGAACTAATGGCTTAATAATTTTCACACTTATTTATCAATACAATGTACATGATATTGCCAAGTTATATAAATGTGCCATCCATTTTCCCAGTAATTTCCCTTTTTATCACTTTGAAAATAGGGCCTTGTATGGTTAACCTATTCCGCCAAGTTGGATTTATCAAAAAATTTCACCTAATTACTTAATTTATTTAATGATATCTTTCATATTTGGTAGGTGGATACCTTTAACGGTCCTCTAATTTTTTGTGGTGTTAGGCGTCTCTAGGTCAAGGTCACTTGTGTAAAAAAATAAATCTAAACATTTCTGCTCATACAGCCTTTATTTTTAAGTTAATGTCTTTCATGTTTATAATTGTCATACCAAGGGAGGTTCTCTTCCTTTTCCTTTAGTAAGGGGTCATTTGGGTCAAGGTCACCAATGTCAAAAATAGATTTTTTACACTTTTACAGGTGTATTCACCTTATTCTTTCGACAGATGTCTTGTATATTTTGTAGGAAAATAAAATTGAGGTATTCTCATTTGGATGGAGGTAGGGGTCAGTTGGGTCAAGGTCACCAGTGCTAAAAATAGATTTTTACACTTTTGCTCATACAGCCTTTATTTATTGACAGATTTGTATTATAATTGGTAGGAAGATAACTTACATGGTATTTTTCCTTTGGATGGACTTAGGGGTCAGTTGAGTCAAGGTAAACAGTGCTAAAAATAGATTTTTACACTTTTGCTCATACAGCCTTTATATATTGACAGATTTATTTCATATTTGGTAGGAAAATAACTTGCATGATATTCTTCCTTTTGACAGAGGTAGGGGTCAGTTGGTCAAGGTCAAGGGTGCCAATTACAGATTTCTACACATGATTGGTTTTCTTCCATACAAATTAGCTACTTCACTCTCTAAAGTTAAATTATTGACAACAGTGAACCGGGGGCATTTGTGTTTATCAAACACAGATTCTTGTTTTTCATTTTTATAGCTTATCTCGAGCCATGCAGCTGTCACTCCATCCATTCCTGAAATGTTGAAGACACAGAAAATATTGCCTGTTCAATCTAGTGATAAACTACCGTCTATACCTCTTGTACAATTAAAGGATACATTTTCCGAGAAGAAAATTTCACAAAATTTACAGCATGGAAGATGTGAATATATGTATGCTGCAGATTTTGAAATGATTGAAAGGTTTGTATGCATGTTAGATTACACAGCTGAGGGGTATTCATGGCTTTTTGGTTAAGGTTGCTGACTTCAAACCACTTGCCCGTCACTGCTTTGGGTCAGATTCCCAACTTTTGATTTTTTCATGTGAGGAAGCTATCCAGCAAGATTCTGAAACATTAATATTTGTAATCATGTGCCTGTTTGTGTCTGAAATGATGCACAGAGGAGCACCTGAGGTCTTCCTTCATCAGTAAAGCTGTAGTTTTGCGATATGACCATTACAGTGTTTGTCGATGTAAAACCCAAAAAGAAGAGGATAACACTGATCAAAGTTCTGTTGTTATGTATTTCCATAGAGTATTTGTGGGGATAATTTAAAGTACAGATTAGATTGTATTTTTGTCTTTCCATCGATGCAGTATGTTTTGTTCGAAATATTATTTAAATTTGATAAATTTATTATGAGGTAACTGAGTGTAGAATAACTTCTTGTTTAATTTACAGGCTGTCCAGCGTCCCTAAAATTCCTAAAAAATCCTAATTTTTTTCAGTTTGGCTAAAATTCCTAAAAAAATGAAAAATTCAAAGGGAATTCCTAAAAAAGCCCTATTTTTTCACTTACATTCCTAATTTTTTATCTTTTGCGATAGACATATCGCGAAACAACCATGTTTCAATCACAACCCAATTTGGAACACAGTCAGTGGAGCTGATGTCATGTCTGACTAAATTGCATAAAGTCACATGTTGTATTTACTTCAACTCCTGCAGAAATGCCATACATGATTAATTACCAGATGTTATCAGAGAAATAAAAAGAAACTTTTTGTTTTAAATGGAACAATGAAAATTGTCTGACTTTGACTATATCAAAATAGTCACCAGTGTTTAAAATTGTGATAAAAAAAAATTCCAAGGAAGTTACATTTTTATTGGCTACAGAGTTTTACCATTTACCACTAAATTTCATCAAACTTTATGAAGGGGTCCTTATTAGTTAAATCTTAATTTGTAATCAAGTTATCTGTAGAACAGATCTTTTGTAAGTGATACCAGCTGGCAGATCTAGACAAGTATAAAGTGGGTAAGTTAAACTGGTAGTATATGATGACTGGATGCTTTAACCATTTTGCTACCCTGGCAGTGAATTAGGGTACTAAGAAGTAACACCTTCAGCTGCCCTTTTTTGTACATATTAACATGTACTGAACATATGTTATAACATATAGTGTAAGTTTTTTAAAATCTGGAAAAAAATCTGTTGAAAATCATTGAAAAAACTGACACTGTTGTGAAATTTTATACAATTTTTAGTAGCCTGATTTATCTTTAACAAATTCTTCATAGGTGTATACCCTGCTGTTTGAATTTAAGTTTTTATATTCCTGGAAATGACTTGAGTGGGTCATTTTGTTTTTATTTTTTTTAAGAAAGATCAAGACTTGTTGAAAATGTACCAACCTTAAAATGAATAAATGTTTATAATAAATGCATTTATAGCAGCATAATTTCCCCTTCCATTTATTATTGGCTAACCAAGGCTTAACTAATTGAATATTGGTTGTTCCGGGATACTTATAACTTTGAAAATGTTTTCATTCTAGTTATGTTTTAATGTAGTTTTTCAGCTCTTTATAAAGGCAGTTGACCAGTGAATCCATTTCTTCACTGGTGACTATGTAACACTGGTAACACCTTTGCTATAACCCAACTAGAGCATTATTTGTGAGTTACTTTTGTGTCAAATATACAAAGTTGAGCCCATATCATGGTCTTTTGAGTCCATAATTTAGTTATGAAATTCCAAATTTTAGCCCTAAAATTTCTCTATTTTAACCTAAAATTCCTAATTTTAGCCCTAAAATTTCTTAAAAATTGCCCTAAAATTTGCCCTAATTTTTTGTCAGAAGGTGCTGGACAGTCTGAATTTAGTCTGTAAGAATGTTTTTATCCTGCCATTTCTCATAAATTGTCACCAGTGTTGAGTAATATATTTTACCAAAGGTTTATTATTTTGTTGAGCAGATTGCATTTTCTTTTCAAGGTATAGTGATTCATATATAAAGTCTGTGACTAAAGTAGGAACACCAGGAAGTAAAATGTCACCCAAGAAGAAATGCCATTCTACACCAGAAAAATCTAGTACCAGTCTCATTTCTAATTTATCTACTGACCAATCAAGAATTAACCTTGCATCACGTGACCTTCCTAAATGGATGATAAAAAAAGACAGAAGTCAAGGTTCAAGGTCATCTGAAGATAACAACCAATCAGAATGTGGAAAACAAAAACTTGAAAAAATCAGGTTTAACATTTTTTGTCAGAGACCACTTTAGAAATATGTGTACAACATGTGTTTGTTAGTTGATATTTTTTCTTATTGTGAAAAGAAAGTAATCATAGATTTAACAGTATTTCAGTTTATAAATAGCAAGCAGTTATACCATTAAGTCTAGGTTCTGTACCAAAATTAACCTATTAGCCAGCTCATTTAAAGTTTAGGGTCAATTATGAGATGTCTGTTTTCAACAACATTAAAAAATCATTTACTTCAGTCAAATTGCTTGTCCCTCACCACTGTAGGTTTGAATCTCATCAGGGAGAAATGGATTCTTTCCTTTGAGAATGCTATCATCTTGGCTTCTTGAAGTTTGGCTTCTTTGACTCATGTGCCAATTCAAGCATGAAATATTACATTGAGAGGTGCCCGAGGTTTCTTCTATCAGTAAAGCTGAATGTCATGATATCACAGTGTTCATATGACTTGAAACATTTACCACATTGGGGAAGTCAGTTAAACTGATCATGAATATAAACACATTCATTTGTGTGACTAAGATTATATTTTTTGTAATAAAACAATATGGTAACAAGTTTAAATTTATCATGTAAGCATAACTGTATTGAAAATATTCTTTGTGACTGATGTTTCCTATAGATGAGATATAAAATATTGTAGATATTTATATTTGCTTTTTATTTTCAGGAAAACAATGTATGTGATGACAGAAAAAGAATTGGTTGAGGTAGCATGTGATATTCTTAAACAGGTGCAGGAAATATTGATAACATGTTGGTCTTTCACATTCAGTTTTATGTTGTCATCATTATAAAACCTGATATAACTTTATCATATTTTATAAAACACTGCAAGAATTCATGTGACACTTGACACATTCTCTTTTACTCCATAACTTACCTTTTACTAAATTCTTCTTCTTTTTTATTTTGAGTCTTACAGTATGTTTGCTCTTATTTTACTATGAAGTACTGGGTATAGTCAGTCAAGTATTTTGTGCTGTAGTTTTTTGTTATAACCACTAACCTGTTGGAACCATAAATTAATAAACATTTGTCACCAGTATAGAGTCAGACCTGCTAGCACTTATGTTTAATCTTAGCAGGTTCTATAATGTTGGCAGGGGAACTTTAGATTGCATGTTGATATGCCTACATATTGATAATGGACAGTTTCAGAAGCAAGACAAATTTTCCATTTAAGAAATTCAGCAGGTTAAAGCATTCCATCCGTCAAGAGATCATTTTATCCTACTAAAACATTACATTTCCAATCTGATATTTGTCTGGAAAGTGCTTACACATTTATAATT